>NW_024100775.1:0-100000 GCF_016161935.1 Mauremys reevesii | reverse complement strand
GTGCCACAGGGCGGCCACCCCCCAGCGCCGCAGCCAGGGCTGAGTGAAGCGGCCCGAGCCACCCAGGGACTGCGGCAGGGTGGCCAGAAGCAGCAGGGACGTAGAGGGCAGGGTGCTGCCATGCGGGGCCCGCGTTCCGCTCTCTGGGGCTCTGTTCCCACTGGGGCTACCCTGCCCTGGTTCCTCAGCTCCCTGCTGGGGCGGTCCCCACTCTCTGCCCTCCTGGGTCCCGGCCGGTCCTGGAGGCGGGAGCCCTGGCTGGAGGGACCCTGGGCTGAGGCACAGCCCGGGAGCCCCACTGCGTCCCTCGACCCTCCCAGCGCCAGGCCGGCTGGAGCCGAGGGAGGAGAGAGTGGAGTCAGCACTGGTGGTGGAGAGCCCAGGGCTGGGGCAGCAGGGGGTGGGGGTGGGGTGGGGTAGGGGATGGGGAGACCCCAGGGCTGGGGCAGCAAGGGGTGCGGGAGAGCCCAGCGCTGGTGCAGCAAGGGGTGTGGATGGGGTGGGGTAGGGGGACGGGGAGAGCCCAATGCTGGGGCAGAAGGGGGTGCATGTTGGGGGGGGAGAGCCCAGGGCTGGGACGGGGGCAGCCAAATTCCTTTTTCCTTGAGGCGGCAAAAAACCTAGAGCCGGCCCTGGATTCACCTTCCCACCTGCTCCTTCCCCCGTGAGGCTCTTACTTGTCCTGCGCGGAGCCATGGCTCTAGTTGCTGGTGAGGCAAGAGAAGACGTCGTGGTTGTTGCACGGCCTGGTGGGAAGGGATGAGGGAGATGTGAACCCAACGTCCGAAGTCCTGAGCCGGGGTGTTCAGAAAGAGACCCAGGATTACAAGCCTGGTCCAGGGACCTACTACCTGCCCCGCATCTCCACTCAGCACAGGGAGGCCTGCAGTGCTAGCCCATGGCACAGCTGGATCCAGCCCCGAGCACTATACCTGAGCACAGCTGATTGCACAGGCTGATCCCCCCATGGGGCTAGGCCCACGTGCTCTCCAGCCTCTTCCCAGCTCACCTGCATTAGGGGGTGCTGTGCCCTGTGTGTCGAACTGGGAATGTTCTTAATGTGTTCTTTGAATGCTGAGGGGGGAGTGTTGGCCTGGGAAGGTTGCAGGGGAGTTTTGCTGGGACTGTCTGCATTGGGGGATGGGAGACTTTCCTTGAGGGAGGATACCTGAGCAGGTAACATGAGAACCCTGGAAGGAGGTTGGAGGCCAGGTGACACCTCTGCCCGGGAACTGGACAAAGGGTGGTGGAGGAGCCGGGGGGAGGCTGAGTGAGAGGCTGGAGGGAGTTTCAGTTTGGAGCTGGCTGGGAAAATGGAGGGGAGCCCAGATGGGGCTCTGATCTCCTAACGGGGCTCTGGCCTCCCTGCCCACCCCCCACTCCCCCGCAAGAGGGACCTAACTGAGGGGCTCCTGTTGTCTGAACCTGCAAGACCTGTCTTGGACTGTGTTCCTGTCGTCTAAATAAACCTTCTGTTTTACTGGCTGGCTGAGAGTCATGGTGAATCACAGGAAGCCTGAGGTGCAGGGCCTTGTCTCCCCTACACTCCGTGGCACTCGGTACCCTACCCATCCCCAGCCCGAGCCCCCCGGCCCAGAGTTAGCAGGCACTGTGCTCTGTACCCTACACCCCGCATCTCCCAGCCCTGCTGCCCAGTATTAGGGGGTGCTGCACTCCATACCTGACACATCACCAGCCCCAACCCCCCTGCCCGGCATTAGGGGTGCTGTGCTCTGTACCCTACACATCCCCATCTCCCAGCCCCCTGCCCGGCGTTAGGGGTGCTGTGCTCTGTACCCTACACATCTCCCAGCCCCAGACCCCTGCCCGGTGTTAGGCAGTTTCTAGTGTCTGCTCAGAGACCCAATTCTGCCATTCTGTCCAGACACATCTCCTCTCATGAGGCTGAATCCTCCCATCTCCCCAGACTCACCATAGCCCAGGACTTGGGGGGCACCTGCTGGCAAAGTGGCCTCGATCCCCACCACGCAGGCAGGGGTCATTCAGCCGGCGATAGCCCTTCTCTCGAGCCCCGAGCGCCTGTGTGTCATGGCTGCCTGCAGGGGTTCAGGGCCAGCAACTGCCTCGGGGGAGAGAACAGGGCCTGGCTAGGTAGGGGCTCAAACCGATGAGTGTCAGTTTGGATCCTCAGTGAGCCATAGGGTGCAACATGGGATTGGGGGGGATCAATCCCAGCCAGTTCATCATAGACCTTGTCCCTGAGGCCTCAGTAGAAATGGGGATATTCACCTGGCTGCACGCAGATGCGAAGGACTGGAGAGGGAGGTGGCGGACGTGCCCTTTTGATGCCCGTGCCTGAGCACATGGGGAGAGCGGGAGCGCAGGCATCGCTCCATGGTACTGCTGGCAAATGTCTGTGACTCAAGTGCCCTGGGTGCACACGCCCCTACAGTGGAAGATCTACAGGCACGGGATGGTGCCTAAGGGGGAGCTACAGAGCCAGTGGTGAGAGGGGTTTGGCCTTTGACAATCTGCTCTGGGTGCCTGGGCTGTCAGATCCCAGCCAGCCACTGGCATTGCCAGACCTCCCTGATCTATGGTGCTGCTGCTCTCCCTGCTTCTAGGAGTCACTGCCTCCCCCTGGGCCAAGATGTGACAGTGCTGCCCATGGGAGCCAGCTGAGGTCACACAATTAGGGTGAACTGCAAACAGAACGGGGCAGACAAACCCCAGAAGCTGGTGGTTATTCCAATACTTAGATTTACCAAGCCAGCACAGAACAGCTTCTACAGTACCTCACTGGTTACTCAGAAGTTCAAACACTGCAGTTCCCTTAAAGTGCCCAACCTCAAGCCTCCATCCAGACACACACGTCAGCTATGATGATGATTACTGAAAATCTTATCTCATCATATAAAATAAAAGGTTCTTCCAATCTCAAAGGATCAGCCACATACCCAGGTCCAATTAACTAGATCTTACCTAAAATACACGCTATAGCCAATTCTTATTAACTAAGCTAAAGTTTATTAGAAAAGAAAAGCGAGAGAGTGTTGGTTAAAAGACCAATATACATACAGACTTGAATTCAGTTCTTGAGGTTCAGATACATAGTAGAGGTGAGCTTGTAGTTGCCAAAAGTCCTTTTAGAAATAGTCCATAGGTTATGCTCCAATGTCCATATACAGGGTGACTCCAGTCAGTGACTGGGGATCTCAAGCCTTATGGCTTAAGGTTTCCCCCTCTTGAAACCCAAAGCAGATCTGAGATGAAGTAGGATCATGTCCTAGGGTTCTTATACATTTCCAGCAGCCTTTTGGCTTGAGAAAACAATAGGCCTAATGCTCCTTCTCCCAAACATGCTGGCAATTAACACAGGGTAATTTAGCCATTAAATAGTTCAGATACGGGTTACCACAACCTTCAAAGAGACACATAGAAAATAATACTATTTCACTCAAGCATCTTCCTAAATGTTAATATTCCTTTTTTGATCTTTAAATTAAAGCCATAGCAATAAACAAGTCTTGTTTGCTTACATCACATAAGACCTGAGCAAACACCTACCCTTCTACCTCTAACAATGCAGACCTGCATTTCAAAGCTCTATTCATTTACACATCTTCCTAACCAGTTTCTAAAGTTCAGCCCTGGGTCAGGTTAGTCTGCGAGTTAATTAACTCTTTCTGGCCCTGTTTTTCTTCAGTGAGATATTAGATCAGACTCATAATGTCACACAAGACCCCCGCAGCAATCATCTCCTGGGGCTGCCGAGGCACTGAGCAGCTAGCAAGGCCTGAGACTCAGCTGGTGGGGAGGGGCAGGAGGCTGCTCTTAAAGCAGCTTGTGCGTTGTTGCAGCGGTGAAAGGGGAAGCAGAGATGGGGCCGTTTTACATCCCATGGCCAAGGCACCCGGCAGCTTGGGCAGGTGCAAAGAGCCGCCCGCGTGAGCTGGGAATGGGAGCTGGGGGTAGGGAGAGTTCAAGAACCCCCATTCTGCGCTGTCACAAGGAGGAGGAGCCAGGATGGAACTGATGCTCCTGTTGGGGACTTTAACCCCGACAGCGAAATTCGTTGTCTGATCACAGAGAGACAGGCAACACCAGCAAGGTCCGATCAAAAAGCTCTTTATTGACAAGTGCACGCGTCAGTAAAGAGCAGCTCGTCTCCAGTGAGAACCAGCAACTCTTTACAGCTTAGTATTAGCCTATATAGACAGTTTTATTGCATCATACATCACTCACTTGAGCAAACCCACCCCCCTTTGTTTAACAACTTAAAACTAGACACTTTTAATATACACACATGCCTAGACTTTATGTCTACAACTTTAGATTATTAATTATATCTTAACAAACACCAAAAGTTAGAAATACAGGGGAGTTTTAAACAAGCCTATAACTCAACCAGAGAGTTAGAATCTGAACCGTGGGATGCTAGAGTTTCTTATCAGTTCTTCAAACACTGTCCTTAGCACAGCTGATGCTATGCCAGGAATGCAATCCCTGGCTTATCTCATGTTTTCCAGGGCTTTGTGAAACAATGCTGCTTCTCAGTACTTTTCCACTCTGGGATTACCCAGAAACCTCTGTTAGCCTGACTTCAGTCAGGTTGGCATAACTGTTTTGTCTGCTATATTTTCATTCAGGCCTAACACTCCCACTCGGGGATCTGGGGAACCCCCTGGCTCCAGCTGCATAGATACGAGGAGGGGCTCTGGCCTGGGGTCTGCACGAGCTGGGACTAGATGAGCCCAGTGGTCCCTTCTGGCCTAACGTCTGTGACTGTGGGGAGCGGAAGGTTCTGTGACGGTACCTCCCATAAGTCTTTATGGAAATAGGACATAACTGGAATATGTTTTGTGCTGCCTGTGCCATGTAACATATCTCTGTAAAGGTTATGGTCTACTATATCTAGTCATCCTATTTGGACACATCTATCATTTTGTACTTGAGGTTAAGAATATTGGCTGTATACTTGCTTGATTTCTAAGTAAGCTTTGTTTGGCATTTGGTCAGCTTCTTTAGGAAGGAATTCGCAAGGTTAAGTACCCGATCAGGAAGCACTTGGGGAACAATGCATCTTGGAATGCTCCAGTCCCCATAAGAAGTCTTCCTGGAGACATGCAAGATATCATGTGGACAATGGCTTCTACCTGTAAAGACTGTGAGTCATGCATGGACATGTGACTTGTCCAGGTGACTCCAGGACTCCATCTTGGAGCTGGACTTTCCATAGGAGTGAGGAGGGGGATCTCCACCCACAAGAGAAAGTCTATTTAAACCCGTGGGAGACTCCTCCATTGTGTCTTCAGCTGCTTAAAGAGAGAGCCTCCCACCCCAGGATACTTGGAGGAAACTGGAACAAAGGGGTGTGAGTGATTGCTGGACCCAGGTTAAAAGGAGATTAGTCTGTAAAAGGGAGCCTTCCGGAACTGGTGAGGATCTTATCTGTATTCAGTGTTTGATTAGACATAGATTTGTGCATTTTATTTTATTTTGCTTGGTGACTTACTTTGTTCTGTCTGTTACTACTTGGAACCACTTAAATCCTACTTTCTGTATTTAATAAAATCACTTTTTACTTATTAATTAACTCAGAGTATGTATTAATACCTGGGGGAGCAAAGAACTGCGCGTCTCTCTCTATCAGTGTTATAGAGGGTGAACAATTTATGAGTTTACCCTGCATAAGCTTTATACAAGGTAAAATGGATTTATTTGGGTTTAGACCCCATTGGGAGTTGGGCATCTGAGTGCTAAAGACAAGCATACTTCTGTGAGCTATTTTCAGGTAAACCTGCAGCTTTGGGGCAAGTAATTCAGACCCTGGGTCTTTGTTGGAGCAGACGGGAGTGTCTGGCTTAGCAAGACAGGGTGCTGGAGTCCTGAGCTGGCAGGGAAAACAGGAGCAGAGGTAGTCTTGGCACATCAGGTGGCAGCTCCCGGGGGGTTTCTGTGATCCAACCCGTCACAGGTCCCTCCCATGACCCCGGTGGGGAAGGACAGGCTCTTAAACCATGCGAGGCCAGAACCAGTCTGGGCTGGGGCATCCCATGGCTGGGGAGTCACACACTGGCTGGCTTGTGACTCGCCTACCCATTGTGACATGCCCCCTGCTGGCTGGCACAGCCTCATCCCCTCACTGCCTGGCTTGGCTCTGGCAGAGCGAGTGCTTTCACGTGCTGCTGAGGAACGCTGAGCCAGCCGTTTCAGCTCTGCCACCGGCAGCAGAAAGTGGGTGGACCATATACACACCGGCTTTTGCCCACTCCTGACTCCAGGTAGGAGAATCTTCTATTGCCCACCTCTGCTTTTCCATTGCATCGCCAGCCACACCGAGCCTTCTGCGAGCTCCTGGCTGCCAAGTGCCCTGGTGCTGGCTGTCTAGCCCGGTGCCAGTGAGGAAGTGGGCAGCGGCATGCGCACAGGAGGGAGTCTGGGGCGGCTAAACAGAAGGGGTCGCACCAGTCAAGCCCAGAGGGGATGGAGACAAGGAGGAGGGTTTAGCGGGGCTGGTGGCAAGGCATGGAAGGCGGCACAGGCTGGTAGATGAGGCATTGGGCTGGGACTCAGGAGAGATGTGTTCAGTTCCCAGCTCTGCTGTAAGTCTTCTGAGTGAGATCAGATGAGTCCCTGACACTCTGGGCCTGAGCAAACTAGGGAGAGCAAGTCCCTGCTCCATGGGGGGGTTGAGACACTAAATTCAACAACACCTGCATGCTCAGCCGCTGCTATGATGGGGCCAGGTAAGTGTCCAGACAGGGAGGTAGCTGGTGGCCAACATGGGCCATGTGGGGGTGATGAAAGGCAAATGGGAAGAAGCATAAGAGGTGTGTGTCATGGAGTCCCTGGGCAATACTCTGGAGCTGCTCCCTATGAAGCCAGTCAGGAGTCTGGTGAAGTCTCCTCTCTGTGAGCAGGCTCTTCTGGGCCAGAAGCTCACAGGGCTTCCAGCTTCCTGGGTCTGACCTTGGAGCATTCAGCATCCTCTGCCCCTCCTTGTGCTTCCCACAGCAAGTCTGCCCAGGCAGGGTCCTAGAGAAGCCAGAGGGTCCTGCACCCCCACTTTGCAGTCAGATGGGACTCTTAGCCAGCCAGTAAAATAGAGGTTTATTAGATGACAGGAACACGGTCTAAAACAGAGCTTGTAGGTCCAGAGAACAGGACCCCTTAGCCGGGTCCATTTTGGGGGGCAGTGAGCCAGACACCCACATCTGCACTTCACTCCTCATCCCCAGCCAGCTCCAAACGGAAACTCTCCAGCCCCTGCTCTCTGGCCTTTGTCTCTTTCCCGGGCCAGGAGGTCACCTGATCTCTTTGTTCTCCAACACCTTTAGCATCCCCTTGCAGGGGGGAAGGGCCCCGGCCATTAGCTGCCCGGAAACAGTGTCAGCCATTTATGCACACTGGCCTTTATCCCACCACCTAGAGACTTAAGAAATGCAGAGGGGAAACTGAGGCACCCCTACAGTATTCAGAGGAAACATTAAGAACAGTCCCACTTTGTCACAGTGAGAGAGTTGGAGAGTCTGTGGGAAGCCCCCTCTCTTGTGAAATCAACCACCCTCAGACGGTGCGGGTCCTTCGCAAGCCTGAGGGTGCTGATCTGGGCTTTGCGCGCTACCCAGAGCTCTAATCCTGGCTCATTCCCAGGAAGCTGGGAATGTGAGTGATGGAGCTGCCAGCTCTGGGCATCTCCCTTCCCAGCACGAGATTGCCTTGTGGCGGGGGGTAAGCCCACCCCAGGAGCTGCCATTTGTTGGCCTCTTCCACAGAGCGCTGGAGTCTCAGCCACTCCAGATTGGGGGGAGGGGCCAGCTGTGAATTTGGAGCCAGATCCGGGTTTGGATCTGAATTCGCCAGTGCTGCGGAGCGTTCAGATGTGGGGAGCTAGCTCCTGCCCACACCATAGCACAGCGTGCCACTTCAGCCAGCCACCTGCCAGGCTCTGGCAGCGCCCAGTGTGGAACTGCAGCTGGGCCCTCCAGAGCCGAGCTGCTGCTCCTCCTCTCTGCTGGCCAGCCAGCCGCAGCTCCTCAGCACCTGCCCGCTCAGCCCCACCTCAGTGCGCCTGCCTCCCCAATCTCCTCCCTGGCGCTGCACCTCGCCCTCTGCACCTGGCATGTCAGTACCCAGCGGGGCCGGGAGCCAAGCGCCCTGGGAGCCATCTGTAAGGGGCTGAGTCCCTCCTGTGCTGGGCTCCAGCCAATCCATAAGCCAGGAACTGGCCTTGTGACTCCCAGAGCAGCTATATCAGTCTCACAGCAGCAGCTCAGTCTGCTCAACATCACTCCAGGGCCAGGAACTTGCTCCTGCCTGACAAAGGCAACAGTCTGAGACCCAGGAGACCCATGGTCATTTCCTAGCTCTGACACAGATACTCTGCGTGGCCTCGGGCAAGTCCCTTATTCCCTCTGTGCCACAGTTCCCTGTCTGTTCAGTGGGGGGTAGCAGCCAGGCCCTGCCCTGCAGGGGGTGGTTAGATTAAATGCAATCGAGGTTGGGCAGTGCTCTGATGCCATGGGGATGAGGGCCAGGATGGTGCCTAAGACAGACCAAAAGCAAGGGGGAGCTACAGAGCCGGTGGTGAGAGGGTTTTGGCCTTTGACAATCTGCTCTGGGTGCCTGGGCTGTCAGACCCCAGCCAGCCACTGGCATTGCCAGACTTCCCTGAGCTATGGTGCTGCTGCTTTCCCTGCTTCTAGGAGTCACTGCCTTCCCTCGGCTGAGACCCCCGCAACAATCATCTCCTGGGGCTGCTGTGGCACTGAGTGGCTAGCAAGGCCTGAGACTCACTTGGGGGGGGGGCTCTTAAAGCATGGGCTGGGAGCTGGACGAGGAGAGAGTTCGGGAACCCCCGTTCTGTACTGTCACGAGGAGGAGGAGCCGGGATCAGGGGTGAGCTGGAGCCGGTTCGCACCGGTGCGCACGAACCCGTTGTTAAATTTAGAAGCGGTTTTAGAACCGCTTGTTAACTGGCTTCCCTGCGAGGGAAGCTTTGATGGGCTCTGCCTGGGAAGCCTGTAATTCCTCCTCCCGGACGCCGGGGGGCGCTGCGCTGTGCTGCGAGAGCCATGTGAGCTGCCTCCTGGCCCTGGTGCTGCTCCTGCTCTTTGGACCTCTGGCCCTGGGGCTCCTGCTGCTGCCTGGTGAGTCCCTGGCTGCCTCCTGCTGCTCCCAGCTGCTCCCCCCCCCCGTGTGAGTATCTGCGCCCCTCCCCCGCCTTCCCTGCCACAGCCACCCCCCTGCCCGCAGCTACCCGCAGCCACCCCCAGCCAGCCCCAGCCACCCCCTGCCCCCAGCCAGCCGCAGCCACCCGCAGCCAGCCCCCAGCCAGCCGCAGCCACGCCCTGCCCACAGCTACCCACAGCCACGCCCCTGCCCACAGCTACCCACCGCCACCCCCTGCCCGCAGCCACCCCCCTGCCCGCAGCCAGCTCCTGCCCACAGCCGCCCCCTGCCCCACCCTCTGCCCACCGCCACCCTCTGCCCACAGCCAGCCCTTGCCGCAGCCACCCCCCTGCCCGCAGCCCCCCCCCTGCCCGCACCCAGCGCCTGCCCACCGCCCCCCCCAGCCCCCCCCACAGCCCACAGCCGCCCCCTGCCCGCAGCCAGTCCTTGCCACAGCCACCCTCTGCCCGCAGCCACCCCCTGCCTGCAGCAGCCCGCAGCCACCCCCTGCCCACAGCCACCCGCAGCCCGCCCGTCTGCATCACCTGCCCACAGCCAGCCCGTGTCACTCCCTGCCTCCAGCTAGCCCTGCCCCACGCCCCTATCTGCAGCCAGCCCCACATCCACTGGTGCCCTGCAGTTCCCAGGGCAGTAACCCTGCACACCTGCTTTAATGGGGGGGCGGCAGGGAGCAGCTGGGATCCACACATGTGCACACCCTAGAGTGACCAGACAGCAAGTGTGAAAAATCGGGACGGGTAATAGGAGGGGTAATAGGAGCCTATATAAGAAAAGACCCAAAATTGAGACTGTCCCTGATCACCACCCACACATGTGAAACGGAGCTCATTTCTAGTTCAGCCCCATCTTTTTAAAAAAGAACTTTAGGTAGAGTTAAAATACATCTGTATTTTCCTGGACATGTCAGGCTTTTCGGTTCTTAATCACCTCCTGGGAAAATATGGACGTATGGTAACCCTATTGGTACAAAAAATACATGCTGTCGCACATCCCTTAAATCAGAACTTTTTATAGGGAACCCGTTGTTAAGATTTTGGCAGCTCATCACTGGCCGGGATGGAAGTGATTCTCCCACTCAGGGATCCATCCGGCAACCTCCTGGCTTCAGCTGCATGGACGCAGGGAGGGGCTCTGGCCTGGGGTCTGCAGGAGCTGGGACTAGACAAGTCCAGCGGTCCCTTCCAGCCGAACGTCTGTGACTGTGGGGAGTGGAAGGTCCCTCCCATGACCCTGGTGGGGAAGGACAGGCTCTTAAACCCTGCAAGGCCAGAACTAGTCTGGGCTGGGGCATCCCATGGCTGGGGAGTCACACACTGGCTGGCTTGTGACTCGCCTGCCCATTGTGACATGCCCCCTGCTGGCTGGCACAGCCTCATCCCCTCACTGCCAGGCTTGGCTCTGACAGAGCGAGAGCCGGCACGTGCTGCTGAGGAACGCTGAGCCAGCCGTTTCAGCTTTGCCACCGGCAGCAGAAAGTGGGTGGACCATATACACGCAGTCTTCTGACCACTCCTGACTCCAGGTAGGAGAATCTTCTATTGGCCACCTCTGCTCAGCCACTGCCATGATGGGGCCAGGCAAGTGTCCAGACAGGGAGGCACCTAGTGGCCAACTTGGTCCATGTGGCAGTGATGAAAGGCAAATGGGAACAAGCATGAGAGGTGAGGGAGCTGGAGAGTCTGTGGGAAGCTCCCTCTCTGGTGAAATCAACCACCCCCAGACGGTGCGGGTCCCTCGCAGGCCTGGGGGTGCTGATCTGGGCTTTGCGCGCTATCCGATGCTCTGATCCTGGCTCATTCCCAGGCAGCTGCGAGCGTGAGTGGTGGAGCTGCCGGCTCTGGGCATCTCCCTTCCAAGCACGAGATTGTCTCTGGGGGAAGCCCACCCCAGGATCTGGTGTTTGTTGGTCTCAGCCGCTCTGGATCGGGGGGAGGGGCCAGCTGTGAATTTGGAGCCTGATCTAGGTTTGGATCTGAATCCGCCAGTGTTGCGGAGCATTCAGCTGTGGGGAGCTAGTTCCCGCCCGCGCCACATCACAATGTCCCACTCCTGCCTCCCCAATCTCCTCCCTGGCTCTGCACCTCGCCCCCTGCACCTGGAATGTCATTAGCGAGCTAGGCCTGACCACCTCCATCACCTTTGCTGACCCCATCACTTCTATAGGGAATGGCACTGAGGATGCCAGGGGAACAGGCATTCTCAGGTTGCCAGGAGCCATTGTTCTATTTACCAAGACAGTCCGATGCCAGGACAGTGCCCCTGAGCTCTGGACAGGGCTAGGGCTGCATTAGGACACCTGCTGTGTAGCTGCTGGAGAGTCAGCAGGAGACATTGAGTGAGGAATGGAGCCCCCCAGAGCAGGGGCCATTTAGGAGACCCATCATGGGGGGAATCAGGCCTGGGATGCTCTCCAGCGGCTGCTGCCACCCAGGCCTTGGAGAGATGAGCCGTGAAACCCCCAGAAAGCGTGGCCCCTGGCACACAGCTTTGTAGCACTGGGATCCCATACACATGAGCCGCCATCCAGCAGGGCCTTGGGCCAGCCCCACCCTCTCCCACTGCCCCACTCTGGGAGGCCAGGGAACAGTTCACAGCTTTGCAATGACCAGCTGCAGGGATCCTGGCGGGCCCTGGTATGGTTTTAGCAGCATTTTCAATGTTTGGGAAAAGTGAGATCTGTGCAATAGGCAACGTTGTTCCATCTGGGCACAAGCCAGCTCCTGTGCCCCAGAGAGCTCTCACAGCTCACACTGAACCAGGGACAAAGGGGGCTGGAGGTTGGAAGAGAAGGTGCCAGCCTGGGACCCAGGAGACCCATGGCCATTTCCCAGCTCTGCCAGAGATAGTCTGCGTAGCCTTGGGCAAGTCCCTTATTCCCTCTGTGCCACAGTTCCCTGTCTGTTCAGTGGGGGGTAGCAGCCAGGCCCTGCTCTGCAGGGGGTGGTCAGGATAAATGCAATTGAGGTTGGGCACGTTGGAAGAGAAGGTACCAGCCTCTCTGCTGCTCCCACCTTCTGCTCCTGCCCTTTCACGGGGAGGGGAGCAACTCCTGCTGCTCACGAGCCCGCCCCAGCTGCCCCACCCCCCTGGCCTCGCCCACCTGGGAACTGCCATGGCCCCAATATTCCTGGGGGAAGGGATTAGGGTAATTTCCCTGGGCAGGAAGAATCCTGAGTGGCTGGATCCAGCCTGTCTGCTGTGCAGCTTGTGAACCAGCAGAAGGAGAGGTGGGAGTGACCCAGGGAGGCCGTTTGGCCTGCGGGATGGGGTGCTGGCTGGGCATAAGGAGACCTGGGTTCTAATCCTGCCTGTCCTGCTGACTGGCTGGGTGACTTTGAGCACATCCCTTCACTTGTTTCCCTGCTGGCTGCCTTGGCTAGTTAGAGTCTGAGCCCTGTGGCCCAGGGATTGTCTGCAGCACCTGGTGCAACAGGGCCCTGATCTCAGCTGGCATCTGTAGGCGCTGGTGGAACAGAAATAATTGGGCTGGCCCTGATGCTGAACGGGGCAGTTGCCTCTCGTCACTCACAAGCAATGCCTTGTCCTGGCTTCTTGCAGGATGGCTGAGGAAGTCCCCAAGGCCCCCTCAAAGCCCATCGGTGCCTGGGAGGAGACGAAACCTCCCCAACGGAAGAGTTGGCGAAAGAGCCCACAGCGGAAGCAGGAGCTGTGTGTGCCTCATCCCTTCCGTGCCGGTGAGTGGGCGCCTCCTGGGTGGGCGGAGGGGGCTGCCGAAATGGCCGGGGCCATGGCCCTGCATTGCGGTGGGGCTTGGCCCCTCTGGGGGTTGGGTGGCAGGACTAGGGTGTCACTGGGGGGAGAAGGTCCATAGACCTTGTACTGCTCTGGGCTGCCATGAGATGGAGAGACAGGAAAACCCCGGCAGGGGGGAATGGCCCCTCCTGCTGGCAGCAGCTGCAGCCTCTAGAGCTGATTGGGGCATTAGAAACGGCAGCTGAAGCATGGGGTGGAGACTGACTGAATCGCCCACCCTGATCTGTCACGCTGCAGGGTTGGAAGATATTTTCCACCCGTCGAAGGGGCTGCTTGGTGCAGGGTGGGTTGTTAAAGCCTAGGATTGCAGGGCACCGGCCAGAGCATAAGATGCCCCCTGGTGTTGCAGCCCCATCTGCTGGCTCCTTTGTTGCATGTCCCAGCACAGGGCATTTGGGGGGGAGTGTTGACGATGGGAGCCCAGTGCCTGCCCAGGTTACACCCGATGGCTCTGGCTGGCTGTTGGTGGCAGGAGAGGCAGTCAGAACAAGCAGAACGGGCAGGCTCTGGGTCCCCATCTCTCACACAGACTGGGCAACTGTTCCCTCTCCTACACGAGGACCAGACCAATTCACTGCCAGTCCCTCTGCCCCCTCCAGCAATGGCCTGGAGAGTTGGGACACCACTCATGGCCTGACATCATCCCTCCTTCCAGATGTGACGCTCTCCAAATCCCCAGACTGAGCCTGCATGCTGGGCGGGGAAGTGGGGTGGCTGTTGGGAACCAGGGCTCTGACTGGATCTTTGCTGGGCTGGGCAGCAAAGAGGTGAGGAATCCAGGAATCGCTGTGCCAGACCCTGCTGTGCATCGGGGCTGCTCCCCTGCTGGGGCGGGAGTGAGGGGTAAGGGTTTTCTCTAAGATCTCTGTCACCCAGCCTGCAGCTTGGCAGACCCAGGTATTACCACCGCTCTGTCTTTGATCAGATTCACCAGCCTACTGTAACGCCTGCTTGATGAGGCTAGACTGGGAGGAGAAAGAGGCCCTGGACTACATCAACGCCTTTCTCAGGAGCAATGAACAGGTACTAAGAGCCCTCCTCTGACCTGTCAGCTAGTGCCCTGTCCACATGCACCATCCGCCCTTCTCTGGGAGATGCATGGATTCTAAGGCCAGATGGGACCACTGTGACCTCCTGTATAACACAGGCCAGAGACCAGCCCCCGAATAATTCCTGTTTAAACTAAAGCATCTTAAAAATGTCCTGCCTTGAGTTACAAAAGGTCACCCACCATGCCACTTACTCAGTTGTTCCAATGGTCTATTACTTTCTCAGTTAAAAACGTACATTTCCAGTTTGAATTTGTCTACTTTCAATTTCCAGCCCCTTTGAGGTGCCACCTGATGTATCGGGATACCACTGAGCCCGCCTGTTCTGCCAGCCTGGGCCCCTTTTACCTTGTCTTGCCGGGCTTGGGCAGGGCCACCCAGAAGGGGGGGAAAAGTGGGGCAATTTGCACCAGGCCCCGGGCCACGCAGAGGCCCCCACGAGAATGCCGGAGGCTCCCTCCGCCTGCCCCCATCCCCCGGCGCCTCAGCGCACCGCCTCCAGGAGTGGCCCTGGACAGAGCTAAAGCAGCGTGGCTTGGGCGGGGCCTGAGCTCCTCCCACTTGGAGCCACGTGGTAAGGGGGCGGGGCCAGAGCGCCTCCCGCTTGAGCTGCATGGTAAGGAGGCATGGCCTGAGCACCTCCTGCTTGAGCTGCATGGTAAGGGGGCTGGGCCTGAGCACCTCCTGCTCAGAACCACATGGTAAGGAGGCATGGCCTGAGCACCTCCTGCTTGAGCTGCATGGTAAGGGGGCTGGGCCTGAGCACCTCCTGCTCAGAACCACATGGTAAGGAGGCATGGCCTGAGCACCTCCTGCTCAGAGCTGCATGGTAAGGGGGCGGGGCTGTGAGCTCAGGTCCCGATGGAGCCAGGCTGCTGCAGTGCTGTCCAGGGGCCAGGAAAGCTCCTGGACGCGGCGCGCTCTGAGGCTCTGGGAGAGTGGGGAGGTGGGAGTAAGCAGCATGGTAAGCCCCTCTGAGCTGGACACCCTCCTGACAGGCCCCCCCAACCCTGAGCCCAGCTCCCCACCCAGCCCTGGGCAACAGCAGCGCCACCCCCAGGCAGCGCCGGCCCATTGGCACCAACCATCACCATCACCCAGCGACAGCCCATTATGTAATTGCAAATGTATATATACTGTCAAGGTTCCTTCCCCACTCTGAACTTTAGGGTACAGATGTGGGGACCTGCATGAACACCTCTAAACTTAACTACCAGCTTAGATCTGGTTTTGCTGCCACCACTCCTAAATACTAACTCCCTTCCCTAGATAGTCTTGAGAGACTTCTTCACCAAGTCCCTGGTGAACACCGATCCAATCCTTGGATCTTAACACAAGGAAAAATCAATCAGGTTCTTAAAAAGAAGGCTTTTAATTAAAGAAAGAAAGGTAAAACTCATCTCTGTAAAATCAGGATGGAAAATAACTTTACAGGGAAATCAGATTCATAGAGCCCAGAGGAACCCCCTCTAGCCTTAGGTTCAAAATTACAGCAAACAGAGGTAAATCCTCTTAGCAAAAAGGAACATTTACAAGTTGAGAAAACAAAGTTAAACCTAACATGCTTTGCCTGGCTGTTACTTACAAGTTTGAAATATGAGAGACTTGTTCAGAAAGATTTGGAGAACATGGATTGATGTCCGGTCCCTCTTAGTCCAAAGAGCGAACACCACCAAAACAAAGGGCACAAACAAAAGCCTCCTCCCTGCCCCCAAGATTTGAAAGTATCTTGTCTCCTTATTGGTCCTTTGGGTCAGGTGTCAGCCAGGTTACCTGAGCTTCTTAACCCTTTACAGGTAAAAGGATTTTAGTGTCTCTGCCCAGGAGGGATTTTATAGTATTGTACACAGGAGGGCAGTTCCCTTCCCTTTATAGTTATGACACACACATTAAAGCATTGAATGTTTTAAAATCATGTATTTCGTGTATACCTCTACCCCGATATAACACTACCCAATAGAACACGAATTCGGATGTAACGCGGTAAAGCAGTGCTCTGCGGGGGGTGGGGCTGCGCACTCCAGTGGATCAAAGCAAGTTCGATATAATACGGTTTCACCTATAATGCGGTAAGACTTTTTGGCTCCACAGGACAGCGTTATATCGAGGTAGAGGTGTATTTTCAAATTATTAAAAATTAATTTTTGAATGTATTTCACAGGTTATTTTTTACATTTCCAAATACATGATACTATAGTATTGCAACTATTTTTTTATGGAAGGGGCTCCTGAAATTGCTTTGCCCCAGCCCCCCGAATCCTCTGGGCGGCCCTGGGCTCGGCTCACAAGCCACTTTCAGCCATACACTCAGGCAGGGCCACGCCCAGCTGCAGAAAGACACAGACCCTGAGATCAGCTCTGGGAAGACTCAGCTGAAGGGGCTTGTCCCAGTACTCTGGTGCCCACCTCCTTTGGAGTACAGACCCAAAGGTTTTATGAAATTTGCCTCCTCCCTTGATGTGGAGAGAGAGGCATGCACAACTCTTTGCCCCTCCCCCCAGTTACTAATTGTACAAACTGGGTTATGGTACAAACAAGAAATAAGATTCTTAACTACAAGAGGTAGATTTTAAGTGGTTCTAAGAGATAGCAAACAGAACAAAGCAGATTACCTTAGTAAATAAACACAACATACAAACTAAGCTTTCCACACTAGATAGATAGGATCTACACTAGCAAATTCTCAGGCTGGCAGATTCTTAAGATTCTTTGCTGTGCAGCTTGGATTTCCCAGGTTTTCTTACACAGGTTAGGAATCTCTCTCCAGCCTGAGACCATCACTTCTCATAGTTCAATCTTTGTCCCTCAGGTGTTTCCAGGTGTCTTATTGCAGGGAGCGTGAGGTCCCCGATGTCATTGTTCCCTTTATCTCCTCTTCCCACCTGCTGGAAAACTCTTTGCTGCGACCTGGGTCCAACAGTTCCCACTGTGTAGCGTTATCTCGAAGAGGTTTCTATGCTGTTTGTGTGCATTTCCTCAAGAAGCCATTGTTTGGCATTTTTACTGTTGTATCTGATAGGCTGTTTTGAACCTCACAACGTGTTTCAGGAACACATACATAGCTGAACTTCATAACTGCACATACAGCGATAGCACATACAATCCAACGAGACATTAATGTCTAGCAGATAAAGTCTTTTACAATACCTTACAATATGTACTTTGTACAAAACATATCCTAATGACATGACAGTGGCGAATATTGGGGTGTCAGGGTGTCCCACCCAGATGTTCCTCCCACTCTGTCAAGCCCCTACTAACACTGTCTGGCTGCTTAGCTGCCATGTTGCAGTTCCTCTCTGGACACCTACCCCGTGAGATCTGCTCCCTCTCTGGTCCGGTTTCATACAGAGCTGCCCTGCCCTCCCCAGATAGTCACTCCTGTTGCCGGATGAATGGCCTTCTGCCATTTGGGATATCAAAGCCTGAGCAGCACTGGGGGGAAGCTTTCTGACATCTCTCCCACTGGCAGCTCCTTTCCACGCTAACCTTCCTGTTTGTGTCTAATCTCTGCGGGGCGTAGGACGAGGCCAAGAAACTCAAGTTCTTGGATTCCATCAGCACCCTCAGAAGCCTGCCTGCTTTTATGGACAAAGCCCTGCTAGTGGAGAAGATAAAGGTGAGTAAAACACACACTGGGGCTGTGTTACTTGGCGGGTTTAGTGACTGGCCTGGAGATCTTTGCAGATTTCTCGAACTTCAGCTGCCAATCATTGGATTGAGTCAGACTGAAGAGCCCATTATCCAGTATTTGCTTCCCCTGTAGGTACTTACAGACTGTCATCAAGTCACCCTGTAACTGTCTCTTCGTTAAGCTGAACTGATTGAGCTCCTTGAGTCTGTCACTATCAGGCATGTTTCCCAGTCCTTCAGTCACTCTTGGGGCTGTTCTCTGACCCCCCTCCAATTTATCAACATTCTCCTTGAATTGTGGGCACCAGACCTGGACACAGGATCCCAGCAGCGGTCGCACCAGTGCCAAATACAGAGGGAAAATAACCTCTCTAACAACTGGAGATTGCCCTGTTTGTACATCCTGGGATGGCATTAGCCCTTTTGGCCCCAACTTCGCACTGGGCGCTCATGGGCAGCTGATTACCATGACTGCCAAGTCTTTTCCAGAGTCACCGCTTCCCAGGTTAGAGCCCCCCATGCTGTGGGTGTGGCCTGCCGTCTTTGTTCCTAAACATATAACTGTATTGAAATGTAGATTGTTCCCTTGCACCCAGCTTCCCAAGTCACCGGGTCGCTCTGTGTACGCCAGTCTCCCTGCCCAGAGCCCCAACACTCCGCAGTCAGTGCCCACTAGGGAATTAGCAACAAATCTGCTCCGTAGATTTGGAAAGTCTTTGCTCTCCAGCGCTGCAGAAAGCTTTCCAGAGCTAACCTCCCTTCCCTGAACGTGGGACAGCGTGGGCTGGTGGGTGGTCCAGTGGGCTGGGCTCAGCACACCGGGGTTCTACTCCCAGTTCTGCAGTAAGACCTTGGGCAAGTCACTTCCCCCTCTGTGCCTCAATTTCCCTCCCATGCCTTGTCTCGTCTAGTTAGCTCGTGAGCTCTCTGGGGCAGGGACTGGCTCTCACTGTGTGTGTGCAGCACCGGGCACAAGGGGGCCTGATCTCAGGTGGAGTCCTTGGGTGCTAATGCTGATGGAGCCTTTGCAGAGCACTGGCACGTGACACTGGGACACTGAGCACAGGCCCTGCACTGCGCTCCCTGGCTGGAGCCCTGCACACCATCAAGCCAGCAGTAGGACGACCTGGCTGCTGAGCCCACGTGTTGCAGGCCCTGCGCTTTGATCCCCTGTCGGAGCCTTGCAGGAGCTTGGAGCCCAGCTGGCATTTCCCCACATTGTCTCCTCAGGAGCTGATTGATCACGAGTCCGTCGACTCCCTGACCGGCGTGATGCGTCAGCAAGCAATGCTCGCCATCATGAAGCTGAGGTACCCAGCCTGCCCGGCCCAGCCCCAGCCAGTGCCACGTGCAGCCAGACACGCCAGCCACTTGGCATGGCCAGTTTTCCAGGGCATTCCCCCCTCTGCTCCTCCCCCATCTTCTGATTCCCCCAGGAAATGTGGCACCAGATGATGGTGCTGGTGCATGTGGACTGGCACCAGTGGGTAGGTGGTGGAGGATCCTTCGGTGCCTGGTGACCTCTCCACGTGGCCTTATGAAGATATGGGGGAGGGGGCGTGGGAGGCAGGACCAGTCCCCTCTGAGGGGAGAGGGGCAGTTAGGTGCTGCTGGAGCGGAGCGATTGGAGTCAGTGCCAGCTGCGTCACACTGGCAGCTCAGCAACTCCCAGTGGCTGAGAGGCTGGGCAGGCTGAGCCCTGGCACTTGGCACTTCCTGTGCCATGGTGGACTCTCTCTCAGTGCCGCTAGTGCCCTGCTCTGAGCTTCCCAGAAGCCTGCCCATCAGGCGTCTGGAAGGTGATGGATGCTGCGGGCTGGAGCTGGGCTCTCGCTGTTGGCTCAATTAGTTCCCCAGGAATGGGAAGGGGAGGTGGGGCAGGAGCTGGAGCAACTCTCCCCACTGAGCACTGGCTTCCTGACCACGGGCAGGCAACGGCATTGGCCATGATTGCGTCTCTGCGGGGTGAGAGGGGCGGGATGTGCGTCAGCACTGGGCGTAGCTGTTCCTCACTGGATGCCGCCTGCCACGAGGGGCGCAGCTCTGTCCTGCAGGGGCAGCTGAAGTAGTCACCTGGCACCTCATTGCATGTGCTGGGGCCATGCTCTGGCAGTGGGGGTGAAGAGGTTAATGCTGTCTGGGCTGTCCCCACCTTCCTGCCCCCCTGCACACAGCTGTGTGCCCTGTCCAGCAGGCTGAGAGCAATGGGCAGGGGCAGAGCTTAGATCCCTGCTTCGGTTCTGCCCGGCAACGGGCTGATGCAGCATCTCTGTGCTGGCCTGGACTGTGCAGCCACAGTGCAGACGGCTGTGGTGGGAGGGTCTCTTGCCCCAGCGGGGCAGGACTGGCAGGCTCCTCTGCACTGTGGCCGCTGGGTTCAGAGGCGCTTTGGTGCCAGCAGGCTCTAGTCTCCCGTCCATGCCATTTGCAGGATGTTATTTCTCGGTGAAGCGCAGCGATCTCTGCCCCAGCCGGTGAGTGCTGGTGGGGTCACAGCAGACAGCTGCAGGCTACACTAAGTCCCTGCCTGCTGGTATGAGAGAAGGCAGCACCAACTCCTTCCACCACCCCCTGGCCTGTTCTCATCTGCCACCGGCCAGCTGGAGCCCCCGCAGGTGTTTCCATGTCCTGGGAGCCTGAGGGCAATATTAGCACATCAGTCCCGCCTCAGACCCCAAATGCGCATGTGTCTCTTCTCTTAGCAAAGTGAAGCTACCGGTGCTGATCCTGACACGACCCACCCTGCTCACCACCTGCTTCTCCAGCATCTTCTCCCTGCCTCCAGCACACACCATGGAGGAGGTGGAGGCTGCTCTCTACACCAAAGTAAGCCCCAAACCGGCCATGTTGAGCCGTCCCAAACCGAGTGGGAATCCTGCCACTCGCTCGTGTACTGTCCCCTGGGTTACCTGGCACTGGCATAAGAGTGTAATGATCACAGCTCCCCGACAGGACTTCAGCGCAGGACCTGCAGCACCAAAGCACAGGCCCAGATAAAGGAGTAACTCCCTCCTAGGGTAGCAGTAGTAGGCATTTATCCTTCACATGCACCGACAATTAGTGGGGAACAGACACTCCCTTCACAAGCACATTCATCCCTCATGCGTGGCTGGGGGCACAGGCCTGAGATCGGCTGCTTCAGGTGCACATAGGCCAGGGGAGCCAAAGCTTGGCTGGAAATCTGCCCTCCAAATGTGGAGTCCTGTCTGACTCTCCCAGTGGGATAGACTGTGTGCAGTGGGCTTTCTGGGGAGAGCAAAGACAGGTGGGGCCCTGTTGCCAGGAGGAGTTTGTAGTAGGTCCCCTGCGGGTACAAGTGAGTGGGTGAGCTGTAATACCAGGGGCTGCTATGACCTGGGGGGGTGTCACACGCCAGGGCATTGGTTCATCACCTGGCTGGGTAACTCCACTTGCTCTGGTTTCTCCTCTGCTCTGCACGCAGACTTTGAAAACCATGGATGAGATGCTGAAGGCCTTGGTGTGCGAGGATAAGGAGCCCAACCTTCTGGTGCTGCAAATCATCTTGGAGGTCTGGAGGCATGGCGGCAGGAAGGGGACTAGTCCTGTAGGTGGGGTGGGTCTCAGGGACCAAGGCTCTGTTTAATCCCAAGCATGGGACACCCCCGTGCCTTCGGCTCCTCAGAGTACGTTCTCTACAAAGGTTCTTGGGCTGGAGGGCCAAGTGCCCCCACTATATCTGAAAAACGTCTGTATGGGGTGGGGGTGGAGGAGCGTGGGCGGGATCTGCTGTGTTCTCCACTGAGCCCTCATGTGAACCTGGCATTCCTTTGTGTTCACCATGGGCCCCACCAACCTGGCCAAAGCCCGGAGCTAGATTCCCCCAACATTCTAGTTCTGGGGCCACAGGAAGTAGATTCTGTGGGTGGTTTGTGCTCCCAAAAGAGGGAAATGTCCTTAACAGAGATTCGGTCTCCTCAATCCCAGAACCTGGGAAGAGGGAATCACAGAAGTGCAGGGCTGGAAGGGATCTCAAGAGGTCATCTACTCCACCCCCTGCACTGAGGTAGGGCCAAGCATTCCTAGACTGTCCCTGTTGAGTGTTTGTCCAGCCTGTTTTTTAAAACCTCCATGATGGGGAGTCCACCACTTCCCTAGGTCACCTGTTCCAGTGCTTAGCCACCCTTAGACTTTTTCCTAATATTTAACTTAAATCTCCCTTGCTGCAGATTAAGCTCATTACTTCTTGTCCTACCTCCAGGGGACATGGAGAACAATTTGTCACCATCCTCTGTATAACAGCCCTTAACGTATTTGAAGACTGTTACAGGTGCCCCCTCTGTCTTCTCAAGATGAAACATGCCCAGTTTGTTCAACCTTTCTTCACAGGTCAGGTTTTCTAAACTGCTGATCATTTTTGTCGCTGTCCTCTGGACTGGCCCCAGTTTGTTCACATCTTTCTTAAAGCATGGTGCCTGCAACTGGACACAGAGCTCCAAGCTAACACAATTCAGAATGGCATTTCCCTTTTTCACAACAGCATCACACTGTTGATTCATATTCAGTGTGAGACCCATGATAACCCCCAGATCCTTTCCTGCAGTACTGCCACCTAGCCGGTTATCCCCCACTTTGTTTTTATGCTTTTTTCCTTCCTAAGTGTGTTACGTCACTTTTGTTTTGACTGAATTTTATCTTGTTGACTTCAGACCAACTCTCCAATTTAGCAAGCTGATTTTGAATTCTAATCTGTCCTCCAAAGTGCTTGCAGCTTGGTGTCATCCGCAAACTTTACAAGCATCCTCTCTTTTCCATTAACCAAGTTCTTAATGAAAATATTGATTAGTACTGGACCAGGCACACCCCTGGGGGACCCCACTTGAGACACCCTCCCAGTTTGCTAGCGAGTCAGTGATAATTCCTCTTTGAGTACGATCTTTCCATCAGTTGGACGCCCACCTTATAGTAATCTCATCTGGATCAGACTGGCTTAGTTTGCTTATGAGAATGTCTTGTGGGACTGTGTCAAAAGCCTTACTAAACTTCATATACATCATCATATACTGCCTGCCTCCATCCAATAGGCAAGTAACCCTGTCAAAGAAGGAAATTAGATTGGTTTGGCATGGTTTGTCCTGGACAAATCCATGGTGCTATTCGTTATTACCCTATTATCTCCTCTAGATTCTTACAAACTGTTTAATAACTTGTTCAGTATCTTTCTGGGTACCAAAGTAAGGCTGACAGGTCTATAATTCCTTGGGGCCTCCTTGTTCCCCTTTCTGAAGACAGGTTCTGTGTCTGCCCTTCTCCAGTCCTTTGGGACCTCAGCCCTCCTAAAGGTTCAGCGATTGCTTTGCCTAGCTCCATCTAGGGTGAATATCATGAGGCTCTGCCAACTTGAATACATCTAACTGACCTCAATTGTCTTTTACCTGTTCTCTCCCTAGTCTAGCCTGTATTCCTGCCCCCTTGTTGTTAATATTGTGTTAAGCATCTATTGTCCCAATTTGTTTCTCTCAGGTCCTGCTCCCCTGGACTACATCCAAGGAGGCACATGAGCGGCTGAGGGCAGTGGGAAGGATCAGGTGGCTTATGGAACTCATGGGGTCTCAGCGCAAATTCCAGGTGAGCAGCTTGTGACCCTGGCCACCTCCTAACTACACTGAGCAGCCTCGCGGTGCAGCACGACCTGGCATGGAAAACGCAGGCCTAGAATAGTGACTTAGCAAGATCCTCAGTAGGAGTCCAATCTAACGAGCCCTGATGTCGATGGGTCTGTCCTCTGACTCCAGTGGGATTTGGGTCGAGTCCCATCATTCTGTCCAGGACTCTCCCCGCTGTTCCCCTAGCACCAAAGTCTGCTCCGAAGGGTCAGTGCATTTACACAGGATTGCCCTGAGAGCAGCCTGTGAACCCAGGTATCTGTTCACCCCCCTTTGTCAGACACCTGTGGGATGCTTTGGCATCAGCTCCTGCCAGGCTGCCAGATGAACGCCCCTTGCTCTGCATGCTCAGGGCCATTGAGCTGCTCCAGCTGCTCCATCCCCCCTGTGGAAGGGCTTCCCCTCTGGCAGCTGGAGGGGGGCGCTCGGATGATGTGCCCCCAGAGGCTGGGGCAGCAGAACAGAAGGAGGGAGGTGGGAGGGGACACAGTGAAAGAGATGGGCGGGGCCAAAGGTGCCAGAGAACTGGGGAGTGGGAGTGGGGAGGCTGTGCAGACCCCGGGAGAGGAGGGCAAGGGGCTTGGTGCCAGGTGGGGAAGAGCAGGGAGCCAGTGCAGGGGCTGCAGGAGGGGGAGACGAGAGGACAAGGCTGCAGGAGAGAGCCGGCAGGAGAGAGCAGGCAGGCTGGGGGCGGCGCGGAAAGGGAGGGCTCTGGGGAGCTCCAGGATGGAGTGAGAGAGGCAGAATGCAGAGCAGAGGAGTCCAAGGTGACCCCAAGCTCCTGGGCCTGAGGTCAAAGATACTGTCGGTAGACAGATACTGGGCTAGATGGACCTTGGTCTGACCCAGTACGGCCTTTCTTATGTTCTTATGTTCTTATGTAAAGAAGGGAGGGGGATGGCAGAAGGGGCTGGGATTAGCAACTTGCCCTTGAGATGGAGACTGGACGTTAGTTCATTCGTTACCTGGGTCCCCACTCGGGGGTAACGTTTGCTGACTTTGCTGCCCAGATTTCTCCATCCCTGCTGAGCTTTCCTCAGCCCCTGGTGATGGGCCCCACAGCTCCTGCTCTCATTGTCTCCAGTCTCTCTGCGGTGGCCTCTGCCTCCCCCTGTTCTAACCCACTGCTAGGGCAATGCCAGGGGGACTCGCTGCGCTAGGTCTGCAGGGGCGAGTGACTCCCTTTGCTCCCTCTCTCCGTCAGGAAGTGGAGGAGTTCAGAGTCCTGGGCCAGCTGGTGGGGTGTCTCACTCTGCTCTGCGGAGCAGGAGCAGGAGATCTGCCAATCGGCTGTGGAGGGACTTCACCACCTCTTCTCCTTCATGCAGCTGCTAAAATGTAAGAGCACTGGAGACCCTTGTCCTTCCTAAATACACTGACATGGGGTTTCCAACATGAAAAACATATTTATTGAACACTTCCACCTTTTCTGCAACCTTTTAAACAGTCTCCATCTAGTAATGAGCCTACACCACTGCTACGATTTCTTTTGTTCCTAATACACTTTTTTTAAAGAAATCCTCCTTATTATTCTTAGTCCTGCAAGCCATGGAGTTTACCCTGATGTTTACCCTCTATCCATATTCTACTCTTCATAACTCACATAAGAATGGACATACTGAGTCAGACCAATGTTTCATCTAGCCCAGTATTGTGTCTTCAGATAGTGGCCAGTGCCTCATGTTTCAGAGGGAATGAACTGAACAGGGAAATTCTAAGTGATCCATCCCCTGACATGCAGTCCCAGCTTCTGGTAGTCAGAGGTTTAGGGACATGCAGAGTATGGGGTTACATGCCCTGATTATCTTGAACCCAATTATACTTTTAGCCTTCACAACATCCCACGGCAACAATTTCCACAGGTTGCCTGTGCATTGTGTGCACAGATACCTTCTTTTGTTTGTTTTTAACTTGCTGCCTCTTCATTTCATAAAGTGACCCCTAGTTCTCCTGTTATGTGCAAGAGTAAATAACACTTCCCTAGTCACTTTCTTCATACCAGTCATGATTTTATAGACCTCTATCATATCCCCCCTTAGTCATCTCTTGTCTAAACGAAATAGTCCCAGGTCTCTACTACAGACCTATATTGTTATAACTATATTGCTCAGGGTGTGAAAATCCACACCCCTGTCGGCAGGAGCACCTCTCCCACTCACCTAGCCAGCGCCTCTCGGGGAGGTGGATTAAGAGCTTGTTTGCATAGGAGCATCTTCACTTAAACGCTACAGCGCCAGTGCAGCTACGGCGATACAGTGTTTGAAGTGTAGACTTGCCCCCCATCTTTTTTATCTCTCCTCATATGGAAGCTGTTCCATCCCCCTAATCATTTTTGTTGCCCTTCTCTGCACCTTTTACAATTCTGGTATATCTGTTTTGAGATGGGGCGACCAGAACTGCACGCAGTATTCAAGGTTTCGGCGCATCATAGATTTATATAGAACCAGTGATGAGCTGCCAAAATCTTAACAACCGGTTCCCTATAAAAAGTTCTGATTTAAGGGAGGGAAGCAGAGGAGGGTCCGGGGTCCCCTGCAGGGCCTGGGGCAAATTGCCCCACTTGCCCTCCCCCCCGCGGCCCTGGAGCTTGCAGCCTCCATCGTACCTTACCTTGCCAGCAGCTCAAAGCAGCAGGACGACTCAGGAGCTCAGCTGAGCTGCCCAGCTGCTGGCCATGCTGCGGCTCTGCGGGGTGGGGGAAGCGGGGGAGAGCCTGGGGGAGACATCCTCGTGGGGCCGGGGGCCCCTGCAGGGCCTGGGCCAATTGCCTCACTTGTTCCCTTCCTCCTCTGGCCAGCCCTGGAGCTTGCAGCAGCCCCCTTCCCCCCCACACTTGCCGGGCTACTCAAAAAGCGGCAGCAGGACGACTCCCGAGCTCAGCTGAGCTGCCCAGCTGGTGCCGGTGGCTGGCCACGCTGCAGCTGGTGGGAAGCGGGGGAGGGGCCAGGGGAACCTCAGCCTCCCCAGCTGGGAATCCTGGGAGCAACAGGATGGTCCGGCCCGCGGACCGGAGTTCTTTGCCCACCTCCTGGCCCTTTAACAACCGGTTTTCCACGGATGTCTAATTTTAGCAACCGGTTCTTGGGAACCTGTGGGAAACGGCTCCAGCTCACCACTGTATAGAACCATTATGATATTTTTCTGTTTTATTATCTATCCTTTTCCTAATGGTTCCCAACATTCTGTTTGCATTTTTAACTGCCGCTGCACGTTGACTGGATGTTTTCAGAGAACTATTTACGATAACTCCAAAATCTCTTTCTTGAGTGCTAACTTAAACCCCATAATTTTGTATGTATAGTTGGGATTATGATTTCCAATGTGCATTACTTTGCATTTATCAATATTGAATTTCATCTGCCATTTTCTTGCCCAGTCCCTCATTTTTTTAGATCCCTTTGTAGCTCTTCGCAGGCTGCTTTGGATTTAACTATCTTGAGTTATTTTGTATCATCTGCAAATTTTGCCACCTCACTGGTTACCCTTTTTCTGGATCATTTATGACTATGTTGAACTACACTGGTCTCAACACAGATCCTTGGGGGACCACGCTATTTACCTCTCTCCACTGTGAAAACTGGCCATTTATTCCTGTCCTTTGCTTCCTATCTTTTAACCACCGACTCATGAGAGAACCTCCCCTCTTATCCCTTGACAGCTTCCTTTGGTTAAGAGCCTTTGGTGAGGGACCCTGTCAAAGGCTTTCTGAAAGTCCAAGTACACTATATCCATTGGATCACCCTTCTCCACATCCTTGTTGACCCCTTCAAAGAATTCTAGTAGACTGGTGAGGCATGATTTCCCTTTATAAAAGGCATGTTGGCTCTGCCTCAACAAATTGTGTTCACCGACATGTCTGATAATTCTGTTCTTTCCTATAGTACTGAAGTCAGGCTTACCAGGGATCACATCTGGAGACTTTTTTAAAATTCACTCTCACATTAGCTATCTCATACAGAGGCTGATTTAAACGCTAGGCTACATACCACAGCACTGCACATAAGTCTGTCTGGATGTCTCGTGATAGCTGCAACCTTTGCACCAGGCAGGCAATTTACCATGCGGTTCTTCCAGTCATCACAAACCCAACTGTTTATATGTCTATTGATTGAATCCCCCATTACTATTTCCTGGCTTCTCTTTGTAAGTGGGATTCCCGCCTTAGGAGGGGTAGCCTCAGTGTGAGAGGACATCATGACTTCATCTGGAAGGTGGGTCCCAACTGTGGGATCGTCTCCCTCTGCCCCAGCTCGATGTTCTCCTTCCCCGAAACTTTCACCCTCCTCAGCAGCACAGAGGCTGGCAGACTGGGGGTGGGACTACTCTACTGCATCCCTAAAAGTCTCCTCTATGTACCTCACTGTCTCCCTTGGCTCCACCAGTTCAGCCCCTCTGGTCTCCGATGGCCAGTAGCTCCTTGGGCCAAATGTCCACATATGCTACCTGCCCACAGGGCTGGTAATCGTACATGCTGCATTCAGTGCAATCAACTGGAGAGCCCCACGCTGCTGCTGCCCTTCTGCCTGGTTTATTTTTACTCTTCCAGGGGGGTTAGTTTGTTTAGTTTGGGGGAGGGATGGGGGAACAGGTTATTGGCCTGAGTTTAGAGTATGTTTGTTAGATGTACTTGTTTCTCACACACCCTCTCTAAACTTCCTTGCAAAACTCCCGTTTGCTAACCGAAGGTCTGATTTATATTGCCTGTTGTCTGTTTCCCCTCCCTGGGTCAGCCAAAATTCCGGTGAAGCTTGGTGCAGCGTATTGGCAGCCCCTCAACGACAGTCAAGTTGAGACAGCCTTCTGGGTCACCAACACCAGCAATATCACATTGGTAACTACAGTCAGTGCTTCCTGGGATTGTTGTGCCCAGAGTTATCAGGAGTCAGAAATTAACACCCTAGGAGTCAGGGGGAAGGGACAGACCCAGGATGTGACTAACCCCATCCAGCTGGGACAGAGACCTGCCTATGGCCCACTCCACCTCATAGAATAATAGACCTCAGGAAATTATCTAGTCCAACCCCTTACTCAAAGCAGGACCAACCCAACTAAATCATCCCAGCCAGAGCTTTGTCAAGCCTGACCTTAAAAACCTCTAAGGATGGAGATTCCACCACCTTCCTAGGTAACCCATTCCAGTGCTTCACCACCCTCCTAGTGAAATAGTGTTTCCTAATATCCAACTAAACCTCCCCCACTGCAACTTGAGACCATTGCTCCTTGTTCTCTCATCTGCCACCACTGAGAACAGCCGAGCTCCATCCTCTTTGGAACCCGCCTGCAGGTAGTGAAGGCTGCTATCAAGTCATGTGCCCCAGCCCCCGCATCATTTTCATTGCCCTCTGCTGGACTCTCTCTGATTTGTCCACATCCTTTCTCTTGTATGGGGCCCAAAACTGGACGCAATACTCCAGATGTGACCTCACCAGTGCCCAATAGAGGGGAATAATCACTTCCCTCCATCTGCAGGCAGTGCTTCTACTAATGCAGCCCAATATGCCTCCTTACATGACACATCCCAAGAAGCACTGGGGCTCATCCAAACCTGATCCCAGCTCCTTGTCAGGTTTGCTGGGAGCTTCCTCAGAGATTAATGCAATAAAAGGCATCATTGCATCTGCGCATGAGCACCAGCCCCTGCTGAGCACTAGACAGTGTATCCGTGCAGCGCAGTATTGTGCCCCCGTGCACTGCCACGCTGGCCTCTGCCATGCATGACAGCTTCTGATTGCTGGCTGGGTACTGTGCTGCCCAGGTGCAGTAACCCAGGCCTGTCCCGGAAGAGTGGGGTTTGCCTGCACTCCTGCCCGGGCCAGTCCTGGCTGCTAGGCCACTGACCGGATCCGCGCTGGGCAGCAAAAGGGGTTTCACTGGCAGTTTGTTTCAGATTTTTGGGAAGTACTTCGACCCGTCTGAAGGCATGGACTTTCTCCTCACTGCTATCAACGGCATGAGAGACTCCAGCGTCCATGACGCAGTGACGGCCAGGAACATGCTGCATATGATCCTGGAGGTTCCCGGCCTCAGCTTGGGGAGGGTAAGAGCTGCAGTGAGAACACCGTGCTGGGGGAGCCCATCCGTGGGAGACTCTGTCTCTGGATGCTAGGCATTATTGGGGGGCAGTTCTCTGGCCTGTGAAATGCAGGGGGTCAGTCTAGGTCAGGGGTCAGCAACCTTTCAGAAGTGGTGTGCCAAGTCTTCATTTATTCACTCTAATTTAAGGTTTCACGTGTCAGTAATACATTTTAATGTTTGTAGAAAATCTCTTTCTATAAGTCTATAATAAATAACTAAATATTGTTGTATATAAAGTAAATACATTTTTTAAAATTTTTAAGAAGCTTCATTTAAAATGAAATTAAAATGCAGATCTCCCTGGACCGGTGGCCAGGCCCCGGCAGTGTGAGTGCCACTGAAAATCAGCTCACGTGCCACCTTCAGCACACGTGCCATAGGTTGCCTACCCCTGGTCTAGGTGATCACCATGGCCGCTTGTGGCCTTGCAGTCTATGAATCGATAGGCTGGGAACTAGTGCTGTGTTCTAGGCCTGGGGCTGGTGAAGAGGTTCTGGGAGGGCAGATGGCTCTCAGGTGCAGCAGGTCCTTGGCTCCCCAGATCAATAGCCGTGCGAGGAAGCCAAGGCCCCCACCTCCCCATTTCCCTTCCAGGTGTCAGAGGCTGTGAGGAGCATTCATAACCACCTGGACTCCATCAGCGAGCCACTTGCCCGGCAGGAGCTGCGCAGGGCCCTTCTCCTGCTGGGTTCCCAGTTCAGCGAGGAGGTGGTCAGAACCCTGCTGGGCTGCTCACTGTCATGTGACAGGTACGGGGCTGCGGCTACCACCACTTGCACTCTGGGTCAGCCGGACTGGTCCCGCTGCCGGAGACAGGGGAGTGCAGAACCCTCCAGAGATCTCCTGCTCCCTGCAGAGCTGCTGCTTCTCCTGGAGGGTTTTGCAGGCTGGCTTGCCCTGGACACAGGCCAATCTGCAAAACCCTGTACGGCATCCCTCAGCTTCTCCTGTGGCTGACACTCAGACCTGGCCCCATGTAACCTGCACCAGCCAACGGGGTCCTTGCAGGAGCAGGAGAGCAACAAAGGGCCGGCCGGTGAGGGGAGACCCAGCAGGCGTGCCAGTGCCGAGGGGTGCAGGAGGCTGGCAGGGCTCTGATCGGGTGCCACTGGCTCTCTCCCTTTGCAGTGTTGCTGCGGAGATGTGGAAGATGCTGACATCCCAGCCCAAGAGCACAGAAAAGATCCTTAGGGAGCTGGTCAGCAGGCTGCAGGAGCCGGCTCGGCGACGGCATCAGCTCTCTGAGAGACCGGCTGGCTTCCCCCCCTTGGCCGTAAGTACCAGCCCCTGCAGCAAGGGAAGGAGTGCCGTGTGTCACCATCATGGCCTGAGGGGGTCTCTCAGTCTCCCACGGGGTATAGTCATTGGGCCAAAGAGAGAGAGAGTGTGACTTTAGCCAGTGCTATATTCGAGCCGGAACACGCCGAAACGCTCTCCTGGTGCTATTCAGCAGCACTCATAGAATCACAGGGTGAGAAGGGATCGCAAAGTCAGCTCGTCCAGCCCCCTGCAACAATGCAGGACTTCTTGTTTCTAACCCACCCTGGACAGATGGCTCCAGCCTCCTTCTGAAAACCTCCAGCGAAAGAGTTTCCACAAGCTCCCTAGGCATCTTTCCCATCGTCCTACTCTTCTTACAGTTAGGAAGTTTTTCCGGAGGCTTAATCTATATCTGCTGTGCTGTAGTTTGACCCCATTGCCTCTTGTCCTGCCCTCTGTGGCAAGAGAGAACAACTTTTCTCTATCCTTTTTTATGGCAGCCTTCCAAGTATCTGAAGACCATTATCTAGTCCCCCCCTTAATCTCCTCCTTTCCAAACAAAACATAGCCAGTTCCTTCAGCCTTTTTTTCTTATGGCTTGTGTTCCATCCCTCTGATCACCTTTGTCACTCGCCTCTGGATCCTTTCCAGTTTCTCCACATCCTTTCTAGACATTGGTGACCAAAACTGGACACCGTACTCCAGCTGAGGCCTAACCAGCACTGTGTAGAGTGGTACTATCGCCTCCCATGACTTGCATGCTATACCCGGGGGCGGCTCTAGTAATTTCGCCGCCCCAAGCAGGACGGCACGCCACGGGGGGCGCTCTGGCGGTCGCTGGTCCGCGGCTCCAGTGGACCTGCTGCAGACGTGCCTGCGGAGGGTCCGCTGGTCCCGCAGCTCCAGTGGAGCATCCGCAGCCATGCCTGCGGGAGGTCCACCGGAGCCGCAGAACCAGCGGACCCTCCGCAGGCACTCCTGTGGGAGGTCCGCCGGCCACCTGCTGCCCTCCCGGCGACAGGCAGCGCGCCCCCTGCGGCTCTCATTGCCGCCCTAAGCGCGCGCTTGGCATGCTGGCGTCTGGAGCCGGCCCTGGCTATACCTCTGTTAATGCAACTTAAAATTGCATTTGCTTTTTTTGCAACAGCATCGCATTGCTGACTCATGCTGAGGTTGTGATCCACCACAGCTCCCAGATCCTTCTCAGCTGGTTATCCTCCATTCTGTATCTGTGCATTTGCTTTTTCTTCTCTAAATGTAGCACCTCACATTTGTCTTTGGTGAATTTCATTTTGTTATCTATAGCCCTGTGACGCTGTAGGGAGAGGGATGGATTGACCTGGAAATGGTGTTTAGTTTTACTGGGACTGTCTGCATGGGGGATGGGAGAGCAGGGGATGACTTTAGGTGAGGGTCAGTACCTGAGGCTGTAACCTGAGCCAGAAAGGGGGGTGGGATGAGTCGATACTGCGTACTAAGGTTATTCCCTGTTTACACTGGTGCCCCAGCGCAGCAGCAGCAGCGCAATACTCTTTATTCCTCTCGAGGAGGTGGAGTACAAGCAGCGCTGTAGCCAGGGAGATACAGCGCTGTATGTGCCTTGCCAGTGTGGACGGGGAGTGAGTTACAGCGCTGTTGGTGGCTTTATTGTGCTGTAACTCTCAAGTGTAGCCAAGGCCTAAATCCACGTTCACACTCAGGGCTAGTCTACACTTACCATCTGGGTCGACGCGGTGAGTTTGACTTCTCGGAGTTCGAACTATCGCGTCTGATCTAGACGCGATAGTTCGAACTCCGGAAGCACCGCGGTCAACTCCGGTACTCCACCACTGCAAACGGCGGTGGTGGAGTCGACGGGGGAGCCGCGGAGTTCGACCCCGCCGCGTCTGGACGGGTGAGTAGTTCGAATTAGGGTACTTCGAATTCAGCTACCCTATTCACGTAGCTGAATTTGCGTACCCTAATTCGAACCCCCTTTGTAGTGTAGACCAGGCTTCAGCCATGCTGCATGAAATCACACGCGTGGAGCTGAGCAGTGGTTTCAGCTCAGCTGGCACTTCTGACCAGTATAATCAAGAGAGTCATGCTAGGCATTGACAATTCCTGTCAGTGACAGACCAGATTGGTTACACAGCTGCCCTACCTCCTTTTCACTTTATCTAAGGCCTTGGCCACACTTGAGAATTACAGCGCAATAAAGCCACCAACAGCGCTGTAACTCACTCCCCGTCCACACTGGCAAGGCACATACAGCGCTGTATCTCCGTGGCTACAGCGCTGCTTGTACTCCACCTCCCCGAGAGGAATAAAGAGTATTGTGCTGCTGCTGCTGCGCTGGGGCACCAGTGTAAACAGGGAATAATCTTAGTATGCAGTGACTGATCTCCGGAAGCTTCCCATAACCCTTTTAAGTGAAGGTTCCGCTCTTTGTTTTGTTGTAAACTCTGGGCTCCGGGAGCTGCTTATCAAAAAAACAAACACAGCTCCTGTTTGCTGTAAATGAGCAGAGGCAGAGGGCTCCCTTTGGAAGGCCCACAGCTAGTGTTTGCTTGAATAGAGGGGGAGGGAGGAGGGTCCGTTTCGGCGAGCGGGTGCTTATCTGGTCTGTGAGAAAAAGACAAAGAGGTGCTGTTCACTTTCAGTGAGTCAGAGAGGGCTAGGGGAGGGGGTTGGAACTTGCAAGGCAGCTGCTGACACAGTGTTGGCTCCAAAAATCCACTCTCTCTCCCCCACGCTCCCTGTCACACTCCACCCCCCCTTTTGAAAAGCACGTTGCAGCCACTTGGAACGCTGGGATAGCTGCCCATAATGCACTGCTCCCAATGCCGCTGCAGATGCTGCAAATGTGGCCACAACCGCGCGCTGGCAACTGTCAGTGTGGACAGACTGCAGTGCTTTCCCTACTCAGCTGTACGAAGACAGCTTTAACTCCCAGTGCTGTACAGCTGCAAGTGTAGCCATACCCTCAGCCACATGACTATGATTGTGAATGGAAATGTAGCAAGGGGCTTATTCCGCATACGTCATCACTCACGTTTAGCAAGCTAACGTGCTGTGGTGCCATGTAAAAGCACTGCCATTCTCTGGAGAGAAGCCTGTATTCCTGCTCTTAGCTGTTTTCGCTTCACAATATTTGTCTGAGTTAGGCAGTCTGCTGTGATTCTATCTGAAATGTGTCTGCACAATATTGGGGAACAAAAGGGAGCGAAGAATCTCATTTCTTTATCCCTAGGGAAATCAAAATGTTATGTTTTATTCAACTTTGTTACTAAATTGTTCTTTGGTTTGGGGTTTTTTTTTAAAGTAGTTCTTGGTGCAGTTGCTGCAATTATACCATTGGCAGTTTTGAAGAAAAATAGGTAAGCAAGCCCAAGATATAAGTATTTCCTTTTTTTGAGAAAAAAAAGGTTGTTTAGATGACTGAGACTTTTCTTGTATGTAGCTGATGTCAGAAAAAAATACCGTGTATGCAGCACTAAAGGGATGGCATTTAGTCATTAAATGAAGATGGTGTTTAGAATTACTTCTCTAAAATTTATCACAAGCAAAAATGTAGAAGTTTTTATAAAGCAACTTAAAAGGACTGCTTTCTCCACTGACCCTGTTACTTCACTTAATGCTTGTTGGATACGCCCAGGAAAATCTATTCTGTATTAAAGAACACTAGTATTAAAAAGGCAGCTTGCCTTTGTCCTATGTTTGTTAATAGATAACTGTTTGTCTATTGCATTTGCTGGAACAAGCGTTTTGTCGTTATATAGAAATCAGTAATGTATTGAGAAAATCAGTTTGTTGAATAGTAAGTGTTTAGAATAGAACTATGTCAATTGCTTTATACACTTACAGCTTAATTCATTTGCTAAACAAAATAACAACACTACTTTGCAATATAATAAGGAAGTTTAACCTATGCTTCACATTGACTTATGGGGGAATGGTCTAGTTACCATGCAGATTTTTTTGCATCCTGTACTACCACTGTTGAGTTGTGCAAAAGTATACATGGATGTGGGGAGGGAAACAGGAGGAAAATTTGACTCCTGAGGTTGTCATATTACATCTGACGTATCATAGCTCATTGTCCCTTCTCTTAGAATTCCTAAGTAACAAATGGTGTAGCTTATAATTGTCTTTCTTGAAATGTGTCTGTACTATTACTTCAATAACCACCTGCGGCAGTGAATTCACAAGTTCCCTACACGTTATGCATGCTTCTCACTACTTGGTATATTCGGCAACTGTAGAAAAGAATTCCTGAAAACAGAAACCTTTAAAAAATCTTTATTTTTAAAACAGCACGTTCCAAAAAGAAGGTTGTGGAGTTGTACAACTCCTTCCCCCCTCAGCAACACCTTATCCCTCATGTCTAAAGAGAAAAATGTACAGATGAGAAATTGTTTTCATATTATATGATGTCCCCCAAAATTTGTCATTGTTGGTTGCTTCCTCTGAGTATCAATAAAACAGCAATACTTGATTTGATCCCAAACAAGGCGAAAACTTTCCCCCTTGGTATTAACAGGTTCCTAACACACACCACACAATCCCAATGAATATTTTAACTTCTTGAAAGTGTGGGACATAAGTTTTTGGTGTATTTTGGAGGAAGTTTTACAAAGAAAAACAATGTTTTATAATATCTTGCTCTTGCTACTGTTAAAATTTCCAAGTAGTAAGGGTTCTACCACTTCCCCGGTAGAGAATACCACAGCTTAATGCATGTTGCCATAAAATGGCTTCCTAATAGCCTAAATTTAATCTTAGTTCATTTATAAGCTCTCCTTTTAGAAACTATTAATTTTTTTCTTCTATTTCTGCAAACATATTTTATTCAATTAGTGTTCTCTCCTTTTTCTGCTGTTCCGTTCTTACATTAGAAATCCAGATCCCGGAAGCTCCAATTTCCAAGAACATATCAACTACCAATGGATGAAACAAAATCTAAACTGGGTCTTGAAAGGCATATTTTGTAATAGAAAAATATCTTCTTCCACTTAAAAATATGTAGATGGTGTCTTCTGATTCAGTTATTTGAGCGAACAGGGTAGAATTATACCATGTTAAATTCAAATTGAGAATATAATCTACAGGTTCTTATTTCTTCTAACCTTTTCTTTCTTGACGTGAACTGAAATGTTGCATGTGACATCATTGTTGGGTTAACCACTAATATACTAGATTTCTTCTATATAATGTTTTTCTGCAAACACAACAGACTTGAACATTGTGTTCTTTCAGTCTTTTAAATGAAGTTGATTGAAAAATGATATCTAACGTAAATCTAATCTCTATTTCATTACTTCCATATGTCTCTATTTTAATATTGAAGGAACAAATCATATTGTGTTCTTTGGGTGAAAAATAAATGCATAACACAAAGATTATAAGCAAATATAAGATTTTGTTCCATATGGGGACATGTACTAGTTGTTCATCAAACTAATCAAATTCCTCCCCTGAATAGCTTTGCTCTCTTTAGTATATATCACAAAGAGGTTCAGAAATTGATTTCATAAGGACTTTAGTACTTTACAAGGTATTTGCAGTAGCCATTATTAACCAAGATTATATTCAATATGACTAGAAACTGAAACTAATATTCCTCTTTAAAAATGTAGCTTACATACATTGATGTAGATGTTGACTCCTGATACGGGGGGAACTTCCAAAGGAATTCCTCAGCTCAGCTTTATTTTATAGTGAGGAATGGGGCATGGGGGACCCAGGAATAGTTTGGTTCTTTTATGTAAATAAAATTTTTTCATTGTTTGTCCTTGCAGTTACTAACTCTGCTTACTAATTAGCCCTAGCCCCTGTTATAGCCATAATGCATGTTTTCTCCTACTTTTTCTATTGTTAGGGAAATATTATGAACACTGCTTTAACATGGAATCAATTGAAAATATATTTCTATTGTATGCTATTATTAGACATCTGGTAATTTTTTTTCATTTAAAAAATTAACATCTACTGACTTTTTAATACAAAACTATTTGTTCTTGAAGGTACTGTAAAGAACAACATCTGAAAAGTTTAAAGTATCATATAGACTAAATTCTAAAGCTGTACAAGACTAAAATATATAACTATTTTGATATTAACTGTTTTTGTTTTTTGTTTTTTTCAGGATGAAGGTTGGTGCTAGTTAATGGCTTACAAATTAACAGACAATATTGGAAGAAGAGAATGGAAAAGTTTTAGGAAATAAGCTTCATACATTTGCACTGAATTTCGGTAGTGAAAATAGACCCCTCTCAGGCACTTTCACTACAACTTTTCGCCTTTGAACTGGACTTGTAATTGGAATCCACTGCATTTGAAAAAAGCAAAAAGTAAAAGGGAAGTGGATCATCCCTTTTGTCTTTAAAAACTGGTTTCTGAAGCAAGCAAAGGCAGTTGGCAGCATCAAAATTACTTGCTGTTCTGTACACGCAGCTGGCTCCTTATTCTGACTCTCCATAGTGCTAAATGTTTCACCCGTTAAAGAACGTGTTGGCCATCTGAGTGTGGCATAGTTTGGATTGTGGGTTTTAGCTGAAGGTGGCAAGAGAGCCTGTTTAGATGCCTGCTTACAGGCTTCCATCATGATGTGCGTAATATTAGTCTTTAAATCTAAATGTCAAAGTGCCAGACTCTAAATGGAATGTTGTGGATTCTTGATGTGACATTTCTTCAGATTTAGTTTTCAGCTACAGATGTTTGTTGAAGTGAGAATCTCTTCAAATAAATCTACCTTTCGTTCCCAGCTCTATAACTTCAGTTTCTTTTTACAAATTTGAGATATAGTGTCTCCCCTAAGAGAAAAGAGTGAAGTGTGTGAATTTACGTGGGGTTCCAGAGATGTTCAGAATACTCATCACTGAGTTTTTAATAAAATGTACTGAAAATAAGGCATCCTGTTTCTTCCCCCACACTCAACTAGCACTTTATAAGAAGTAAGCAATGAGATCAAAAGTGTACTCCATAGCAAGTTCTCCAGTGGTTTAGTGACTAAATTTAATGTTTGTTTAATTTAATGTTTAGTAATAAAATGTCTTTGGAGGTCTGAAAACAAGCTTTTTAAATTCAGGAAATGGCACTCTCTGCTGGTAAAATGGAGGTGATTGTAATCCAATACCTTATTATAACTTATTTTATAATTTAAAACATGTTTATATTTTTTATAATCCCAGCTATGTTGAGTTTTGCATAAATCTTTCCACAGGTGGTGAAACTGTAACTGAAGGAATTTGTGGGATTTATGATGTCATCTTTTTTAATGTATTTTTCTTAAATAAAAGGAATACTGAATGAAGACTCTAGTATCCTCTTTTTTCCATAGTTGTTACTATAAACTGATTATTTACAGGTGATGCTGAAATCTAACCCTCTGTCGTGATCCAGTCACTAGCTGCTAGCAGAACAGAAGAAAATGTGTCCTTTCCCTCTTGCAAATAATCATCTTTCTTTTCTAGGGTACAGGGATTTTCCCTGACAAATGTAAAAGGGCTGTCATTTTGTTGAATAATTCCTCTTTGTCCGGCCTGGGGTCCCACAGGATCTCTGTCAGGAGGAGATCCCACTGCAGAGCTGAGCTGTGGGCAATGCTCTGGCAACAACCTGCAGCCACAACTTCCCCCTGGACCCGGCCTCCTGTTACAGTGTGAACAAGCACTGGGAGGAGCAGCCGGAACTGGTGCTGTGGTGCATTCCTTCTGCCTTAAATCCCTGATGTTCATCACAGGGTCACAGTCTAACAGGGACAAGAGCCTCTTGCTGGGGATGCATCTCCTGCTCTGGAGCAATACGAGAGGGAAGGGGGAGGGGCTATGCATGCTTCCCATCCCAGTTCCCTGAGTCCACATTATTTCCCACTCTCCTCCCCCCACATAATGGGGAAGATCAGGGACCCATCCATATACTAATTTTAAACTACACTTTGGTCCTATGCATTAGACCTCAGCTAGGGGTCCTGCTGATTTTTTTTTGGTAATGAAGCAGCAAAAAGGTTAAGAATGTTGGACGTGTAAAAACAATCTCTTCTTATTTCTAGTTAGGGAAAATGAGCCTTGCAGTCTGTCCCAAGGGGCACACTGAGGCTATTACGATCCAAGCGTCTCTCTCTAATCTGCTGGCTTTGAAATTAGGTTTCTCTGAAAGGCCAAGAAGGAATATTTAAGGAGAGGGATGGGCAGTGACTAGGAGATTTTTAGAGTCACATTTCCCATCAAAGGTGTCTCTCCTTTGATGAGATGTTTTGAAATGTGTAACTATTTAAGTATCTCCCTCATTCAGTCACAGATGAGACCTTCAAATGCAGGTTCCACAGAGAAGGAAATGACAAAAGGAAGGGAACATAAGACTGAGGAGGGATGCTTGTGTGGTACTTAAACTACAGGAAGAGTAGAGATACGGGGGTGTTTCCAACTCTGCTTTTGGCTCTACCGCACATTGCGTTATTGATTTGTACTGCAGTAGCACCGAAGAGCTCCATGTGTGTACCAGCACTCCATTGTGCGAGGTGCAGCACAAACACCGAACAACAACCAGTCTGTTGTAGCTACGTCAATACCCACTGTTCAGTCAGTCTAGGTCAAAAGTTTTCAGCCTGTGGGTCCACAGATGGTCTCGGATTTCCAAAGGGGGCCACATCTCCATTCCAAATTATTTAGGAGTCTGCAAATGGAAAAAGGTTTCACTGGTTTAGGTCATTGTATTACTGTATTTTCTGTTAGTGATTTGATGTATGCTTCTTTCATTGCACTCCATGTCCCATTTTAAAGCTGGATTTGGTTCAAATGGCTCCTTAGGGCCTGCACACCTGAGAAGCAGCTGCTTGTTTTAAATGGTGGTAGATGTTTCTTGAAGGCTGGATCCTGCAACTGTGCTGAGCACCCTTCACAACAAGGAGTGGACAGTGCTTAGTACCTTGTGGGATGAGATTCTGCAAAAGTATTTTCCTGTTCAGCTGGGGTTATTGTGAAATTATACTGTTCTAGAATTCACCACCACCCTTCACTTAAGAAAGCTGCGAAGCAGGTAAGCGCATCTCACTGCTGAAAACTAAGACCTATGCATCAGGAATGTTGGCGTTCTGGACCAAGGGACTTTACTACATACTGTTTTGTCTATGGATGTGTATGAGAAACACAGCACAAAGAGAGAGACAGAAAGAGCAGAAAACAAGACAGCCTGTGCAAGCAGTATCAGCTGGTAACAACCCTGAGAAAAGCTTAAAAAATGGAGGTACTCTGCTAGCTGAAATAAGTTTGGTTTTGCGAGAGAGGAAAAACACACACAGTTTGCTTCCTCCTGGGTTGAAGGAAACAGGACTTTGTACGTTCTTTGTAAATAAACAAGATTGCACCAAAGGTAGCAATCATCAATTTCTCCTCCCATTTGGAACAACCTACAGGACTCCAAATTTTGGCTAACCACTCAGGTCAAACGGGATAACAATATTGACTCAAAACCAAGGTCACTAAAGCTTTACGGTAGAAAAGAGACACAGCAGTACTATATATTAGAGGTATTTAAGAAATAAACTAGGTATTCAAGTAAACACATTCCAGAAGGCTTGCACAGATACACCCCAACATAGATTTATGGCATAAACCTATTCCTTGAAGATAGGGATGCAGTGACCCCCCCCAAAGATAAGGACAGGATGACAGAACAATAGCTAGAGATGTTTTGTTCGAACCAGCAGGTACGGGGTGTAGGGTCAGTAACACGTTGGTCACACATCAGGAGTGCAATATGTAACTTATTTGTATCAATGTAGAAAAGAGGAGTTATAGGAGCAGCATCTTCGTCCAGTCTAGGGGACAGCAGAAGGTCCTGCTGCTGATTGAGCCAATTCCATAGTGACAGACATACCTGTGTTCGTATCCCTATAGCGACTGCCGGGCGCTAGGACCGTGCCTTGTTGACAATAAACCTGGTTGAGTGCCTTTTGCCTCTGAACCAGGTCTGTCATTTTTCTGGGCAGTTCTATCAAGGTCTGCTGAGCCGGGTACCTGCACAGAGCCAGGACAGCGTTCAGAGCACACATGCATGCCAGCTAACCAGAGGATGGTTGTGTAGATCGTGCCCTGGTTCTCTCTTCTCCCCTGCCCTCTTGCAGTTCCCACTGCAGTGTCTGCTTCAATTATTTCAGGCTGGCAGCATTTTTCCTGGAGATGCCTGTGAGAGAAGGGAAATGGTAATGTCTAACAGTTAATAACTCAGCCAGACGTGAATGGAATTTCAAAGCTGAAAGGACAAGGCGCCCCTGTGATCTTGGCATAAATGTCAGTGTTTCTTCTCCTGGATCAGAGCTCTGCCTGCACTTACTCTTCTCCCATAGGTGCCAACTGTGTGGGTGCTGCAGGGCTGAAGCGCCCATGGAAAAATATGAGTGGGTGCTTAGCACTCACTGGCAGCCAGCTCCCCTCTTTCCCCCAGCGCCTCCTGCCCATTGGCGGCCCTGATGATCAACTCTTCCCCCTCCCTCCCAGCACCCACTCTCTGCCGCAATCAGCTGTTTTGCAGCATACAGCCAGCTCTGGGAGGAAGGTGGAGCAGCTGAGACAGGGCACACTCAGGGGAGGGGGCAGAACTACGTGAGAAGAGGCAGGATGGGGGCAGAGCAGGGGGTTGAGCACCCCCCCAGGCCCAAAGGAAGCCGGTGCCTATGTCTTCTCCCCACACAGCAATAAGATTCAGCACCCTCTGTGTACTCCGTGCTGGAGGTTGTTTGCGGCCTTGAGTCTCCATGATCAGCTGTGCCGGCGAGCTCTCCATGCTGATCAAACAGAAAATGAAAATTCTAAAGTTCCCCGGGGCTTTAACGGGGATGTGACTGTTTCCTGTGTACCTGGCTGACATGCAGTGAATTGAAAGTGCTCTCCAGAGCGGTCACAGCAGAGCACTGTGGGACACCACCTGGAGACCAATTAATTTGAATTACACAGCGCACTGTTTACACTATTCCCATGTCGACCAGTGGATGTTGCATCAATTGCAACACCTCTCATGAAGGTGGAGTACAGAAGTCGACGTTACAGGCCACTTAGGTCGGCGGAAGGGACTCGGTAGTGTAGACACGTTATTAAATCGACCTAATGCGGCCTATGCTGACCTAACTTTGTAGTGTAGACCAGGCCTTAGTCATCTGTCAAGCACCTAGCCTGTTTGGTTATTATAAAATACCATTGTCTTCACTCTTCGTGACAACGTTTATATTCATTTTGCAGAGAGTCAGTAACAACTGGAAAAATTAGTAAAGGTTTTGGGGCAAATCTTTATTTAAAGAGGGCCTTATTTAAAGGCCCTCTTTCCCCACTGGGGCCTCCATGTGCTACCATAATATATAAACTTATGCAGCAATTACATTGTTTGGGAGCAGGTCAGGGATAGCAGGTCACCATGTCAAAGTTCTTTATCATTTATACATACCTGGTTCACAAATTGGTAATGGAGGATGCCATGCACCATTACGTTCACACTTAATCAATCCATTCTTGTCTTTGAGGGCGTAACCGGGATCACATTCAATGCCAATCTCATCCTCATACACATAGGTTTCTTTTCTAGATCTCACTCTTCCATTGCGAATGTTTGGATATGGACATCTAATTTCTGTGAAACACCACCACCAACAGTGTTAAATCAGAGCAATAACAATTCTGCAGATTCATTTACAAGGAGCAGCTGAACATTTTGCTAGCTATAGAAAGTCAGCATTTCCTTCACATTTTTGAAGAGGCTGGTTTTTGGTGGAAAAGTTTTATATCATCAATAGACACAGCAAATCATTTCTTCCTGCCATGAGTGTTACTAGGCGTGCCTCGTGTATTGAGGAGTACCCTTTCCAGTTTTCTTCTGGGTAACTATTTGAATTGAAGTTGGCAGGAAATTTTGATTTTCAGCATGGTTCTAAACACCGATTGCTGTGTTACACTACCGATTGCTGTGTAGAATCCACCACGGTTATATTCTGCCAATGGTAATATGGCGATCATGGGTGGGAGCAAGAGATTTGTACATGAATGTGTAAACTATTAACTATGACCCACTTCCTACTGTTAAAGGAAGAATTGCCAGAAGACACACACCCTGACTATAGAGTAGAGCTTCCTAAATTTGTGTTAATTCTGTAGCTCAATTAAAACAAAGAAAGCTAAACCAAAGACTAATATGCTTACTCCGACAAAATTCTTGATGTTCAGACCATGTAAAATCTTTTTGACAGGTAACACTTGCAGAGGATATTCCAGGGATTAACTCAACCTCCCACACAGTTGTATTTCACTACAGTCCCAGCCGGAAACAAGTTGCTGTTAGAATGATCTCGAAAAGTATTACGAATGTAAGGTGGGTCATCACAACTACCTAAGTCAAAATAGAAGTTTAAGGACATAAATAACCAGGAAATCTTATTGAAAAGTAATTCTTCTCTACAACAATGTGACATGAAAGACATTTAAAAACCCCCAAAACCTAATCACATGCTTCTCTCCTGAAGAAAGGAAAAAAACCACACATGCCAGATGCAGAGAGTCACATTATTTAATTCAGTACTGGAAGACTCAGATATTATGGTGATGAGAGCAGTATAAGAACTTATACAATAAACAAACAACACTACAGCTCCAAAAAAAGGTGCTTGGAGAGGCGCCAGTGTCTAATACCTCTGACAATCTGCCAGCACTTTGTTAGTTTCTGGCTGTGAATCAGCATCATACCCATGGCATGGGGAGAGCAAAGATAAAAACAACAACATGCAAAACACTCTTAAAACGGCTCTTTGACCTGTAGGGGTTCCAGGGATCATTGTTCACGTGCTCACAACACTGAATAATTGCACTGAGTCAACACCAAACCCACAGTGCATCTCTCTCTCCAGAGAAACAAACATGAGTTCAACAAGAAAAGGGTGTGAGTGAAATCCCACCCAGTACTGTGTATCATGGGCATTTCAGAGGCATCGGCAGCTGAAAGTCCACATGTGGAGCAGCAGAGCACAGGCGCTTTGTTGGTTCATTTAAGGAAGTCTTATTGGCAGTCTTGGGACAACTGTGAATGTGCAGTTCACTCCCAGGCACTTGTGGCCTTTTTAAAAATAGCCTCTTTGATCTATTGCAGAATTAGCCTCCTCTGCAGTGAGGGAGAAGTACATGGAAGTCAGTGGATTTACACTAGTGGAACCAAGAGCAGAACTTGGTCCTCAGTGTCTTACGCTTCTATAGTGACTTTCATCCTGCAGGATGCCAAAGATACCACAGTGACTGGCACAGTACCAACACTTTAGACAGACAAATGTAAGGCCTGGTTGCTCTGGTTCTCAGTGGAGTGAGTGAGAGGAGTGGCTTCAGGGAAGCCAGAGAAGTTACAGAAGAATCCAGCACTTGCTGTTTTAAAGAGAATTTACCTACTACACTTTAAGGGAGCTGCTGATGGATCAAGCCCCACGTCAGTAAATTAGCCAAACCACCCTCCTACAGTGCTTAGACCTTCCAGAATCACCGAGGCAAACAGCCCAACCTTCCTGCAACCTACCAACCCTTCCTGAGTCCCCCCCAACAAGTGCCTCAGTCCCACTGAGGAACCATCCCACAATGTCTCCCTCGCAGTGTAATCGCTATCCCACCACCGCTGCCCACCCATACCTGTGAAGAAGGGGGAGAATTGCTGAGGATGTTACAAGGGGGCTGAGCTGAGACTAACAGGAGGAGAAAGGAAAGTTTAGGCTGAACGCTAGGAAGCAGCTTCTTGAGAGTGAGATCTAAGAGACTCTTGCATAGTCTTCTAAGAAAAGGGATGTGAAGCCCTATTGATTGGCATATTTAAGCCTTGATTAGAAAAAGCCCTGGAGATTAGTCTATAAGCAACAGATCCATCTCCCCTAGATATGGGCGAGGTCATTTGATAGAAGACAGGGAGAGAAAAGGCCTTTGTGAATCAATGCCCGGGGGAGGGGGAGATTCTCCTAATACACCCCACCTAGAAACAGATCTGATGGGTTTGCATCTTCTCTGATGTGGTTTCTAGGTTTTATAGGAGTCTATTTTTATCTCAGCAGGACGCTTTAGTTGTGTTTATATTTACCCTTAATACAAGATGGCATTGGAGGATCCCACGTCCCATTTGCCTGGCATTCAATCGACTTGCTGCCTTTGAGGATGTAGCCAGATTCACATTGAAACTCAATACGGTTTCCAATTATATATTCAGTTTGACGTATAGAGATCTGTTTTCCATGTTCAATCACTGGGTTTGGACAACGAGGAATCTCTGAGAAACACCAACAAACAAAGGGTTTAAAATGTTTTTGTTCAGACAAAGGGTTTGTCTGCATGGGAAATTCATGGGAAAATTAGGGTGAAATAACAAGGCTGTGAATTTTAAAAAGGCAATAGCTAACTCCACCCTAACTCATCCCATAGACACACTTACTCCACACTAAGAGGGCTTTTTTGTGGGTTAGTAAAATTTTCTTCCAAAGTCACAGTAGAGACACTTTCCATGGGGGAGACTTGTTCACTGGGAGAATCATTATTATTCCATTTCAAAACCATAGGCCCGTGACAGCAAACTCATGAGGAGAAATGACAAACATCTAAAATTTTAGCATTAAGTCTAAGATGTTCAAAGCCACAACATTTATATGGCTGTTGATTCATTTTCTATGCAATCCCAACAGTTTGAGAACACATGACCATGGCTATAGAACAGCTGCAGATTTTCTCAACTGTGCATTCCAAGAAAGTTCTATTTCCAGGGGCAGATGTGCAAATAATTTCTCCCTGCACTCAAGTCACGGTGACACTGGGACTGCTGGCAGATGTCCCTAGGGATTATGAGAATACTGCAGATGGGGCAATGGAGTGGCCAGTGCATTAACATGCTGCTAGCTGCCTCCACCACAGCTTCCTGTTGCTAAATCAAGCCACAGGGGTCTTTCCAACTTGGACTCGGATTGTCCGCACAAACATACTGACACCACACACACAAAGTGGGTTCTACATTAAAAGTGCCACCATCAGGACAGCGGGATTGGGAACCACAAACCAAGAGATGGTTCAGGTGAGGGGTGTGTCTGAGTGAGGAATTCAAGAAGCTTGGAATGGGAGGATCAAGCACAAGTTACGGCATAGGTCAGGGCAGATCATGTGTACAAGTGCCAGGGCAGAGAGGACACTGGCAGTGGGCATCCCAGCTGGGAGTGTTTGATCTGCTGCAAAGGAGGAATCTGCAGTGATTTGGCCCATGACTCTACATATTGTCAATACTTAAGGGCTAAGATGTTAAATAGCCCCCAGGTCATTGCAACGTGCCCTCCACCCTGTTCTAATCTCAGTCATTCTAGTGTGATGAAGAAATGAATCACCTTTGCACTCAGGGACAGGTGCATCCCAGCGGGGAATTCCCTCATCACCAGCTGTACATCGAATGGAGGATACTCCAACAAGTCACCAACCACGGTCACAGTCGTAGGTCACACATGAGCCAACAAGGAAAACATTTCTCCAGCCACGGTCGTCCCATCCATTAGAGATGCGTGCAGGTGGCTCACAAGCTAGAGTACAAGGACAAAATACAGCATTGATACAGAATGGGAAATCTCCTAAGCCAGGGGTTGGCAACTTACGGCATACACGCCGATTTTCAGTGGCACTCACACTGCCCGGGTCCTGGCTACTGGTCCGGTGGGGCTCTGCATTAATTTAATTTTTAATGAAGCTTCTTAAACACTTTAAAAGCGTTATTTACCTTACATACAACAATAGTTTAGTTATATATTATATAGACTTCTAGAAAGAGACCATCTAAAAACATTAACATGTATTACCAGCACATGAAACCTTAAATTAAAGTGAATGAATGAAAACTCGGCGCATCACTTCTGAAAGGTTCCTGACTCCTTTCCTAAAAGAATGGAGGCAGCATAAACACCGTGGGGTTTCCTGATGCTACATTTCCAAAAAAAGGTGCTTGGAGAGGCACCAGTGTCTAATACCTCTGACAATCTGCCAGCACTTTGTTAGTTTCTGGCTGTGAATCAGCATCATACCCATAGCATGGGGAGAGCAAAGATAAAAACAGCAACATGCAAAACACTCTTAAAATGGCTCTTTGACCTGTAGGGACCCCATGGATCATTGTTCACATGCTCACAACACTGAATAATTGCACTGAGTCAACACCAAACCCACAGTGCATCTCTCTCTCCGGAGAAACAAACATCAGGAGTTCAACATGAAAAGGGTGTGAGTGAAATCCCACCCCAGTACTGAGTATCATGGGCATTTCAGAGGCATCGGCAGCTGAAAGTCCACATGTGGAGCAGCAGAGCACAGGCGCTTTGTTGGTTCCTTTAAGGAAGTCTTATTGGCAGTCTTGGGACAACTGTGAATGTGCAGTTCACTCCCAGGCACACTTGTGGCCTTTTTAAAAATAGCCTCTTTGGTCTATCGCAGAATTAGCCTCCTCTGCACTGAGGGAGAAGTACATGGAAGTCAGTGGAGTTACCTTGGATTTATACTAGTGGAACCAAGAGCAGAACTTGGTCCTCAACAGCGTCTTACGCTTCTATAGTGACTTTCATCCTGCAGGATGCCAAAGATACCACAGTGACTGGCACAGTATGCACACCACAGACAGATAAATGTAAGGCCTGGTTGCCCTGGTTCTCAGTGGAGTGAGTGAGAGGAGTGGCTTCAGGGAAGCCAGAGAAGTTACAGAAGAATCCAGCACTTCCTGTTTAAAGTGTAGGTAAATTCTCTTTAAGGGGAGCTGCTGATGGATCAAGCCCCATGGCAGTAAATTAGCCAAACCACCCTCCTACGGTGCTTAGTCCTTCCAGAATCACCAAGGCAAACAGCCCAACCTTCCTGCAACCTACCCACCCTCTCTGAGTCCCCCAACAAGTGCCTCAGTCCCACTGCTGAACCATCCCACCACGTCTCCCTCACAGTGTAATCGCTATCCCACCGCCGCTGCCCACCCGTAGCTGTGAAGAAGGGGGAGAATTGTTAAGGATGTTACAAGGGGGCTGAGCTGGGACTAATAGGAGGAGATTAAGAAAAGGAAAGTTTAGGCTGAACGCTAGGAAGAAGCCTCTTGAGAGTGAGATCTAAGAGACTCTTGAATAGTCTCCTAAGAAAAGGGATGTGAAGCTCTATTGATTGGCATATTTAAGCCTTGATTAGAAAAAGCCCTGGAGATTTGTCTATACGGGAACAGATCCATCTTCCTCCAAGATGGGCGAGGTCATTTGCTAGAAGACAGGGAGGGAAAAGGCCTTTGTGAATCAATGCCCCGTGGGGCTCTTTCTAATAGACCCCACCTAGAAACAGATCTGATGGGTTTGCATCTTCTCTGATGTGGTTTCTAGGTTTTATAGGAGTCTATTTTTTTCCTCAGCAGGATGCTTTAGTTGTGTTTATATTTACCCTTAACACAAGATGGCACTCGAGGATTCCATGTCTTATTTGCCTGGCATTCGATTGACTTGCTGCCTTCGAGGATGTAGCCAGATTCACATTGAAACTCAACACGGTTTCCAATTGTATATTCAGTTTGATGGATAGAGATCTGTTTTCCATGTTCAGTAACTGGGTTTGGACAATGAGGAATCTCTGAGAAACACCAACAAACAAAGGGTTTTAAATGTTTTTGTTCAGACAAAGGGTTTGTCTGCATGGGAAATTCATGGCAAAAATTAGGGTGAAATAACAAGGCTGTGAATTGAAAGGGCAATAGCTAACTCCACGCTAACTCATCCCATGGACACTCTTACTCCACACTAAGAGGGCTTTTTTGTGGGTTAGTAAATTTTCTTCCAAAGTCACAGTAGAGACACTTTCCATTGGGGAGACTTGTTCATTGGGAGGGTCACTATTCCATTTCAAACTATAGCCCCGTGACAGCAAACTCATGAGGAGAAATGACAAATATCTAAATTTTTAGCGTTAAGTCTAAGATGTTCAAAGCCACAACATTTATACGGCTGTTGATCCATTTTCTATTGAATCCCAACAGTTTGAGAACACATGGCCATGGCTATAGAACAGCTGCAGATTTTCTCAACCGTGCGTTCCAAGAAAGTTCTATTTCCACAGACAGATGTGGCAAATAATTTCTCCCTGCACTTGGGTCACGGTGACATTGGCACTGCTGGCAGGTGTCCCTGGGGATTATAGGAATACTGCAGATGGGGCAATGGAGTGGCCAGTGCATTAACATGCTGCTAGCTGCCTCCACCCCAGCTTCATGCTGCTAAATCAAGCCACTGGGGTCTTTCCAACTTGGACTCAGATTGTCCCCACAAGCATACTGACACCACACACACACACACGGAGAGGATTCTACATTAAAAGTGCCACCATCAGGACAGCTGGATTGGGAACCACAAACCAAGAGATGGTTCAGGTGAGGGGTGTGTGTGAGGGAGGAATTCAAGAAGCTTGGAATGGGAGGATCAAGCATAAGTTATGGCATAGGTCAGGGCAGATCATGTGTACGAGTACCAGGGCAGAGAGGACACTGACAGTGCGCATCCCACCTGGGAGTGTTTGATCTGCTGCAAAGGAAGTATCTGCAGTGAGTTGGCCCATGGCGCTACATATTCTCAGTATTTAAGGGCTAAGATGTTAAAGAGCCCCCAGGTCATTGCAACGTGCCCTCCACCCTTCTATAATCTCAGTCATTCTAGTGTGATGAAGAAATGAATCACCTTTGCACTCAGGGACAGGTGCATCCCAGCGTGGAGTTCCCCCATCACCAGCTGTACATCGAATGGAGGATACTCCAACAAGTGACCAACCACGGTTACAGGAGTAGCTCACACTTGAGCCAACAAGGAAAACGTTTTCCCAGCCGCGGTCGTCCCGTCCATTAGAGATGCGTGCAGGTGGCTCACAAGCTAGAATAAAAGGGGAAAATACAGCATTGATACAGAATGGGAAATCTCCTAAAAGAAGGAAGGCAGCATAAATACTGTGGGGTTTCCCGACACTACATTTCCAAAAAGAGGTGCTTGGAGAGGCACCAGTCTCTAATACCTCTGACAATCTGCCAGCACTTCATTAGTTTCTGGCTGAGAGTTAGCATCATACGCATGGCATTGGGAGAGCGAAGATAAAAACAGCAACATGCAGAACACTCTTAAAATGTCTCTTTGACCTGTAGGGACCCCATGGATTGTTGTTCACATGCTCACGACACTGAATAACTGCATTGAATTACTGAGAATTACAGTCAGACCCTGAGAAGTACTGAAGGCCTGCAGCTCCCATCACCTTCAACAGTAGGGTCCTCCTGCATGGCTCCCTGAGACATTTAACTGGCCCTGCTACATATGCACCACCAAATTCCGGATCTGAACCCCCTCTACAGCCACTGAGTTCTGCCAGAACCCCCTGAACGAACATGCCAAGCCTCCTCCAAGTTAGGAAGCTCTCCTGGAATCCTGGGTTCCTCACCCATCCCCACTAGCTACTGAATTTTCCCACCACACCACTCTCCCAGTATAATGAGTCATCCTTTCCCCATATGTCCATCCCTCTCGAGCTGGTGAGGAGGACGACTGTTTAGGGTGAAAGAAGGGGTCAGAGCTCGTTCTAGCAGGCTATGTAATTTTTCATAGTGGTTAGTTTTAGTCTGACACTGTTCTGGGATTGTCACGTATTTCCGACAGTAGCCAGAGTGACGTGAAAAAACAGTAACAGCGCTGCCCGTTGAAATAGGCCTACAGCTCTGAAAATGCCTGAGTAACTAATCACTCCAACAACAGATATTATCTCACCCCCCAGTTTCTCTAATCCCGCCTGTGGCTTTTTGAAAATTCATGGATGCTTAAAATTCTCTTTTCATGTGCTCAGTGTTTTGAGAACTGACCCAACACTGACGCAGGCGCCGGAAGCATTTTTACCACTGCTCCCACTCAATGGTTGAGTTGGGGGATGGCAACTTTAATCTGTGACGGGATCTTTATAATGGTCACAGTGAAGCTGGCTGCTAAGGGAGGCACAGAATCGTTGTATCCTCTGGGCATCCCAGCCACCCTCTGCCTCACCCAGCACCATCTACACTTGGGGCAATGTTGTCTGGTCTCTGGACCACTGGGGGGAACCAGGGCACTGTGGAGGCCTTCTCCCATCATAGTTCCCTTAATCCAGGGCAATCTTTCTGCAGAAGCCTTTTTAACTCAGGGCTAGTCCTTAAAGGTAGAGAGCATATTTATCTTCAAGAAATCTGAACTGCAAAAAGCATTTATTTGTACGGACATATAGTCCAGGCACTAACTCCAATAAACAGCCTTTAAATGCTGGCTAATGAAGAATAGTTATAAAGTACTGGGAGACTTTATGGGAGACTGAAAATTCTCCCAATACAGTTTAATAAACCTGTTGCTGACAAGCAGATACTCTAGGTGGGGTAAACACTAACCTGCAGGAAAGGACAAAAGGATCTTCCCTCAGGTACAGTTGCTAGTTAAAGGATTGGTATATAATTGGGCTAAGAATAATGCAATAGGAGAAACCTCATACTTTCTATGTTTGGCAGGCATCCTTTGCTATCAACTGATTTGTACTTTGAAATCCAACAGCAAAGGCAAGCTGTGGTAACCTATCAGCAGCATTTGAAGGACCTGAGATGCAGACTTTGCTATGCATATAATTTAGCTACTAAGAAAACAGAGAAAAATCAGTTGGCAAAGTGATCATGTCTACTGTAGAAGTGGGAGATAGAGACATATTACACAACCTTAGTCCCACAGTAAATGAGAATATTGCAGATAGTGGGGAGTCTATATGGTACTACAGCAATTGGAAAGCGAATTACAAATCTACAAGGTACAGGCAGAGCTGGGAGAAGGTTCCATCCAACCCTGCACCAAGACATGCTTTGTCCTTGTGGATTCATTTCTACTTCCAAAGTGATGGAGGTAGAATTGTGGAAGACACTCCAGTAATCTGGAAAATTTGATTAAAAAGTAGCTAATGCAAGTGTACAAAATTGAAGGAGGTGAATCTTCATATGATTCCATTCTACAATCAAACTAAATCCTGTAGCAGGGGAATACTTCATTCTATGAAGATCCACAAACACCAGGAAATTCACCAGATGAGCGCTGCACTGCAGCTGGGGTGAATTTGCCTAATTCTATCTACAACATCTATGAGAAGTTCTATAGAGGTGCCTAGCAGAAGTAGTAAAACTAGAAGGCAATCTGCCCAGTCTGTGGACTATGTTCTTAATTTTGCTATTGTCATTAGGGAGTAAAGGCCCACAGACAATACTCACTTATGTGCACCTTCTGGTACTACTTGAGCATGCGTATGGACACAGAGAAGAAAAAAATTGCCCATCATAGATATCACACTGCCAAGACATCAGTCATTTAGGTCAGGAAGAATGTACCCCACATAGAAGTGTAGGACTGGAAGGGACCTTGAGAGGTCATCTAATCCAGTCCCCTGCACTCATAGCAGGACCGAGTATTATCTAGACAAACCCTGGGAGGTGTTTCTCTAAACTGCTCTTAAAAATCTCCAATAGATTCCCTGACAGTTAGGATGTTTTTCCTAATATCATGTCCAACCTAAACCGCCCTTGCTGCAATTTAAGCCCATTGCTTCTTGTCCTATCCTCAGAGGTTAACGAGAACATTTTTTCTCACTCCTCTTATGTACTTGAAAACATATGTCCCCGCTCAGTCTTCTCTTCTCCAGACTAAGCAAACCCAATTATTTCAATCTTCCCTCGTAAGTCATGTTTTCTAAACTTTTACTCATTTTTGTTGCTCTTCTCTGGACTTTCTCTGATTAGTCTTTCCTGAAATGTGGCACCCAGAACTGGACACAATACTCCAGTTTAGACCTAATCAGCATGGAGTAGAGGAGAAGAAATACTTCCCCCAAGGTTTCACACTCAGCGCAATGGGACCTTTGATCCTGACTGAATCCGCTGTATGCTACCATAACATAAATATGTAAGTACGCAGCAATTACACTCTGAGTGTTAGATGTTCCTTTCAAAATCAGAGATGGGAGATCACTCTATCAGAGTTCTTCACCATTTATATAAATGGGTTTGCAAACTGTAACAGTCCCTTAAAACAGAGATGAATCTGTAATGTGCAATTCAGTCATATTAATTTAAAGAACTAAAACCATTCAAAGAAGAGTAATGGATGGACATCAAGAAAAAAAGTGTGTGTGTGAAATTGGAGCTGGCTAATAGTGTGGGGTCATGCCTTCTTTGGGTGGAAGGAAAACAGTGGTATCCTTCAACCACTTTTTGAAATGGATAGAGTCAGGGGGGTCACAAAGCCAGTCCAGCTACAAGCACAGGAATCTTGTTTTATGTGTGTTTATGCAGTGCTGTGTGTACTTAACAAGACTCAAACAATGGGGTCTGTCATGGTCACTCATACATCTATTCTACCTGCAGATTTCTTCAGAGGAAACTCAGCCTGCCCACTGCAGACCCCAACCTTCACCAGTTCCTTTTCTCCTCTTTTACCAGAGATCTGCTGACACATCGCTGGCAAGTACCCTGGAATGAACTGGGGGGGAGCTGGAATGAACCAAAGTCTTAAAACACCCCCCCCCCACTAGTGAGCTCATGCAGTGCCATTCACCAACTTTGTTTCTTCTGTGCCGCTAACAACATACATTGACTCCTTTGGTGTGTCCTTGCCTCATGATGGAAGAACGAGAATGTTTGTGAAATGTCTCTGTGCCAGTAGCATTTGGCCTGCCTGTCAGTCATTGTAATGACCCTGCATTTCCATCACACTGTTCAACCTGTTACACCCAGAGCTACTTCATCCACCAGAGAAATGCAGCTACTTCTCCAAGCCCAATTCAGCAAAGCACTTAAATACGTGCTTAATGTTAAGCATGGAAGTGGCTCCACTGAAATCAACACTATGCCCGTGCTTAGAGTTAAGCATGTGCTTGCGGACTTTGTGGAATGAGGGCCTAAGTGAAGAAAAACACCACATCCTTTTCAAACTGCAGGAGAAACAGAGGGAGGCAGAGTGCAATGGCAGAGCTGGAATTTGGCCAGGAAACCAGGGTCAGTGTTCTAAGAAGGACACGGGACCCTCAGGACCTTTCAGGAGATGATTGAACGGGGAGACAGAGGTTCAGGGTGATAGAGGCAGAAGAAGGGAAGCAAGAAGGGAGGAGGTGGGGGTGAGAGCGAAGGGAGAGGCCCTCTTTCCCCGCTGGGGCCTCCGTGTGCTACCATAATATAAATATATAATTATGCAGCAATTGCATTGTTTGGGAGTAGGTCAGGGATAGCAGGTCACCCTGTCAGAGTTCTTTATCTTTTACACATACCTGGTTCGCAAATTGGTAATGGAGGATGCCATGCACCATTACGTTCACATTTAATCGATACATAATTGTCTTTGAGGGCGTAACTGGGATCACATTCAATGCGAATCTCATCCTCATACACGTAGGTTTCTTTTCTAGGTCTCACTCTTCCATTGGTAATGTCTGGAGATGGACATCTAATTTCTGTGAATCATCACCACCAACAGTGTTAAATCAAAGCAAAAACAATTCTGCAGATTCATTTACAAGGAGCAGCTGAACATTTTGCTAGCTACAGAAAGTCAGCATTTCCTTCACATTTTTAAAGAGGCTGGTTTTCGGTGGAAGTTTTATATCATTGACAGACCCAGCAAATGATTTCTTCTTGCCATGAGTGTTAGTGAGCGTGCCTCATGGATTGAGGAGTACCCATTCCAGTTTTCTTCTGGGTAACTATTTGAATTGAAGTTGGCAGGAAATTTTGATTTTCAGCAGGATTCTAAACACCAATTGCTGTGTTACAATAAATTTTGTGTAGAATCCACCATGGTTATAATCTGCCTAAGGTAATAAGGAGATCATGGGTGGGAGCAAGAGCTTTGTTCATGAATGTGTAAACTAGTAACGCTTCCTACTGTTAAAATAAGAATTGCCAGAAGACACACACACACCGACTATAGAGTAGAGCTTCCTAAGTTTGTGTTAATTCTGTAGCTTAATTAAAACAAAGGAAGCTAAACCAAAGACTAATATGCTTACTCTGACAAAATTCTTCATGTTCAGACCATGTAAAATCTTTTTGACAGGTAACACTTGCAGAGGATATTCCAGGGATTAACTCATAACCTCCCACACAGTTGTATTTCACTACAATCCCAGCCGGAAACAAGTTGCTGTTAGAATGATCTCGAAAAGTATTATGAATGTAAGGTGGATCACCACAACTACCTAAGAGCAAAAATAAAAGTTTAAGGACATACATAACCAGGAAATCTTATTGAGAAATAATTCTTCTCTACAAGAATGTGACATGAAAGACATTTAAAAAAACCCAAAACCCACATGCTTCTCTCCTGAAGAGAAGATGAGGGGGAAAAAAAACAAAACACACACACGCCAGATGCATAGTCATATTATTTAATGCAATACTGGAAGACACATATTATGGTGATGAGAGCAGTATAAGAACTTATACAATACATGAACAGCCAACACTACATAGCTCTTCTTCAGTAGATCTCAAAGCACTTTACAAAGAACATCAGTATCATTGGGAAACAAGTGAAGGTATTTCTGTGGAATCAGATTTATTTATCAGGAGAATATGAACAGATTTGAAAGCACATACACATGGGCCCTGCAGAGATATGACAACATGTCTGAACACTTCTGCCTGTCCTCCCAAATACCACTTATTTTTTTGAAACATTGTGTTAAGGAAAAGCAGAAAAGCATCAGTGGGTCTGATGCCATGTTCTCAAATTCCTTGGGGCATCAGTTTTGATAGAACCTAGTAGGCAAGCTTTAGTCTTTACTTGAGTTAAGAAAAGGCTAGATAAAGTATCAAACTACACCTGCTGAATTAATGACCACCTGCAATGGCAGTTCTGTCACAGGCAATTGTGGGGATATGGGGTTGGGAGGGGAGGGGGAGAGAGAGCATGCATGCACATAAGTACAGTCTTTGACAAGAGAGGTCCCATTAGGCAGCATGAGATGTTGGAACTGCCTTGTCTTGTTGCTTATCATTTGTGGACATTATGTCATTTCTCCAGAGTTCTGGCTGTGCTTAGAGCTGACAGACACTCAGATCTGGTCTCCTGTGAAGACAGGCAGATATGTTCCTGGTTTACCTGCAGAAACCTCAACAGGAATAGTTTCAAGAGTGAGCAAAAAAATTAGATTTCCCACATACGTCTTACCAAACATAATGTAGTGCCCATCTTTAAAAAAGGGAGGGAGGAGGATCCAGAGAACTACAGGCCAGTCAGCCTCACCTCAGTCCCTGGAAAATTCATAAGGCAGGTCCTCAAGGAATCAATTCTGAAGCACTTAGAGGAGAGGAAAGTGATCAGGAACAGTCAGCATGGATTCACCAAAAGCAAGTCATGCCTGACTAACCTAATTGCCTTCTATGAGGCGATAACTGGGTCTGTGAATGAGGGGAAAGCAGTGGATGTGTTATTCCTTGACTTTAGCAAAGCTTTTGATACGGTCTCCCATAGTATTCTTGCCAGCAATTTAAAGAAGTATGGGCTGGATGAATGGCCTATAAGGTGGATAGAAAGCTGGCTAGATTGTTGGGCTCAACGGGTAGTGATCAACGGCTCCATGTCAAGTTGGCAGCCGGTTTCAAGCGGAGTGCCCCAAGGGTCGGTTTTGTTCAATATCTTCATTAATGATCTGGAGGATGGTGTGGACTGCACCCTCAGCAAGTTTGCAAAGGACACTAAACTTGGAGGAGTGGTAGATACGCTGGAGGGTAGGGATAGGATACAGAAGGACCTAGACAAATTAGAGGATTGGACCAAAAGAAATCTGATGAGGTTCAATAAGGACAAGTGCAGAGTCCTGCACTTAGGATGGAAGAATCCCATTTGCTGTTACAGACTAGGGACCGAATGGCTAGGAAGCAGTTCTGCAGAAAAGCACCTAGGGGTTACAGTGGATGAGAAGCTGGATATGAGTCAACAGTGTGCCCTTGTTGCCAAGAAGGCCAACGGCATTTTGGGCTGTATAAGTAGGGGCATTGCCAGCAGATCGAGGGACGTGATCATTCCCCTCTATTCGACATTGGTGAGGCCTCATCTGGAGTACTGTGTCCAGTTTTGGGCCCCACACTACAAGAAGGATGTGGACAAATTGCAAAGAGTCCAGTGGAGGGCAACAAAAATGATTAGGGGGCTGGAGCACATGACTTATGAGGAGAGGCTGAGGGAACTGGGATTGTTTAGTCTGCAGAAGAGAAGAATGAGGGGGGATTTGCTAGCTGCTTTCAACTACCTGAAAGGGGGTTCCAAAGAAGATGGATCTAAACTGTTCTCAGTGGTAGCAGATGACAGAACAAGGAGTAATGGTCTCAAGTTGCAGTGGGGGAGGTTTAGGTTGGATATTAGGAAAAGCTTTTTCACTAGGAAGGTGGTGAAGCACTGGAATGGGTTACCTAGGGAGGTGGTGGAATCTCCTTCCTTAGAGGTTTTTAAGGTCAGGCTTGACAAAGCCCTGGCTGGGATGATTTAGTTGGGAACTGGTCCTTCTTTGAGCAGGGGGTGGGACTAGATGACCTTCTGAGGTCCCTTCCAACCCTGATATTCTATTATATGATCCATTTTTTAAAAAGCACCCATAAAATAGAGTTTTCAGTAAGTTTCTTGGCCATTTCAATAACATTGATAAGTTTTGGGGAAAAACTGACATGGAAAATAAAACTTAATAACGTTGACCATTTTTCTCAAAACAATTTGCTTTTTCAAAAAAGGACTTTGAAATTTTTTCAACAAAGTTTTTGTCAATCAGCTCCAGTATTCTTCTTGTGAGGACTCTAAGTGAGGACAGAAGCTGAATAAACTCCACTCTGTCCTCCTCCTCCCCTTCCCCACCCAGCTCCAAGCGCTGCTCCATCCTCTGTCCTGGCACGGCTTCTCCCTTTGAGAAGCAGAACACCTTGTCCGGCTCTCCCCTCCATGTAAGTAGTCAGTCTCATGTTGCCAGCCTCTCCCCCCACATGGAGCTTTTCCAGGATTCCATGTCACTCAGGGGCATCTCCTGGCACCAGCGCTCCAAGCGTGTGCCTGGGGTGGCAAGCCATGGGGTGGGGGTGGCCTGCCAGTTGCCGTGAGGGCGGCAGTCAGGCAGCCTTTGGCAGCATGCCTGCGGGACGTCCGCCGGTCTCGTGGCTTCAGCGGCAATTAGGCGGCAGGTATGCCAAAGCTGTGGGACCGGCGGACCTCCCACAGGCATGCCGCCAAATCCGTGATACCAGCGGTCCTCCTGCAGGCATGCCTCCAAAGGCTGCCTGACTCCCATGCTTGGGGCGGCAAAATAAATAGTTATCTGGATTGCTTGGTAAACTGGGCTCATCTGAACACCATGCGTTTTAATATAGCTAAATACAAAGGTATAGGTCTAGGGGAAAAAGAACACCAGTCACACAGAATGGGAAGACTATCCTGGAAAGCAGTCGTTCTGAAAAAGGACTTGGGGGTCGTGGTGGATAAACAAGTGAACATGAGCTCCTAGTGAGATGCTGTGGCTAACAGGGCTAATGCAATACTGAATTGTCCCCTGCTGGTGTATCCATGTACGAGTCAGGAGGTGGTATTACCTTTATATACAGCAGCCGTGAGACTACCACAAAAATACTGAATCCAATTCGGCTATTCAAACTTCAAACAAAGATATTAAATTGGGAAGAGTTCAGAAAAAGGCTACAAGAATGATTTGAGGCTGGGAAAATCTGGAGGAAGCTCAATCTATTTAGCTTTTCAAAGAGAAGGTTAAGAGATGACTTAATCATGGACGGTCTGTAAGTACCTGTAGGGTTAGAAGATTTCAAAGAGGCCTCTTTAATTTAGCAGAAAAAGGCATAAAAAGATACAACAGCTGGAAGCTGAAATGAGATAATTTTTGCTTTGTGTGTAGTCTGAATTTAACAATGGAGGTAAATAAATATTCGAGCAACCTACCTAGGGATGTGGTGAAATCTCCAAATCGAGATTGGAATTTTCTAAAAATATTCTAGCTCAAATACAAATATGGGCTTGATGCAGGCATCAGTGGATGAAATGTTCTGGGCTGTGTTATACAGGAGGTCAGACTAGATAATCATAATGGTCCCTTTGGGAATTAAAAAACTATAAATCTATCAGCACAAGCTGCCCATTACTCACCCCTCTTCACAGATGAAGTTTATTGTTACACTAAACATGAAGTCTGTTAGAACAACAAGTCTACCATTAAGTGGGTCATCAGGTTTGGGAAGGGCCAAGACTTCTTGAAGTCATTTGAAGGCTAGGACTATAACAGCGTTTGCAAGAGAACTGGATAAATTAATGGAGGTTAAGTCCAGTAGTGGCCATTAGCCGGGATGGGTAAGGAATGGTGTCCCTAGCCTCTGTTTGTCAGAGGGTGGAGATGGATGGCAGGACAGAGATCACTTGATCATTACCTGTTAGGTTCACTCCCTCTGGGGCACCTGGCATTGGCCACTGTCGGTAGACAGGATACTGGGCTAGATGGACCTTTGGTCCAACCCAGTACAGCCACTCTTATGTTCATCATCATGCCTTTTACTTAGTGAACAGCAGGATTACACAGATACAATAATGAAGAGCCATGAGCCATGTTGGATTCTGAATATTAAACCGTGCCAGGTAAACAATCTAGAAGGGACTTTGATTCTATAGGAGTCATCCAAACACCACAGTGAACCACACTAGGATTTCATTCTCTCCCCAACCAAACATATGTCCTCAAGTTTTACTCTTATTTGGATTGAAAGATAAGAACAGAGACTCCTCTGAAGCACCAGCTATGCTGCATCATCACCAGATGTGAACTGTTCTTAAAATCATTAAAATTAGTTTACCTTGGCAAAGTGGAACCTCCTTATCCCAATCAACTCCATTTCCTGCAATCACACATTGGGCAGAAGTCGGTCCAATTATTTTGTAACTAAAGAAAAAAGGTTCAAGTTTGTTACTGAAGTAAGGACAGAACTAGGTTACAGTTCAGAAAGATGGAACATGGTTTCTTTATGCCAGTAGGTGGAGACAAATGATTGACCGTCACCAGGGTCATCTCTGCTTTAAAACATGATGTGTCTAACACAGGGGTAGGCAACTATGGCACGGGTGCTGAAGGTGGCACGCAAGCTGATTTTCAGTGGCACTCACACTGCCCAGGTCCTGGCCACCAATCCAGGGGCTCTGCATTTTAATTTAATTTTAAATGAAGCTTCTTAAACATTCTGAAACCTTATTTACTTTACATACAACAATAGTTTAGTTATATAATATAGACTTATAGAAAAAGACCTTCTAAAAAGGTTAACATGTATTATTGGCACGCAAAACCTTAAATTAGAGTCAATAAATGAAGACTCGGCACACCACTTCTCAAAGGTTGCCAACCCCTGATCTAACACTATAGGACCAAGGAACAACACGTAATTAAAGGCAATCTAGAGCTATAAACTGTTAACAAGAGAGTGCCCTCACTTCTTGTCTACACTAGTCAGATGCTTGGGAATGTTTGTTAATTATCTACAAAGGGGAACAAATGATCCTTCTTCTAACCTGGAGATAAATATTTGCATTCCTTACTACTTGTAACAGGTGAAAGAGGGCTCTAATCATCCCTGCTATAGAATTTAATAAATGCCCAGGAAATCATGTTATTTTAGACACGACTGGTCTGCTCATGGTGCTTTCATGTGGAAAAAGGGTTTGGCCTTGCTGGGTAGGAGGCTGTGCCTTATCTGATGTTTCTAAAGACGTAGGAGAGTGTTTGAAATGAGAGCTGCCGCCATTCTACACCTTAGAATTACTATGTTTTTATCTGCAGCAGTACTAGACACCTCTTCTCTGAATGCCCAGGTGTTACCCCAGTTGTCAATGACTCAGCTTAAGCAGCTCCCCTTACCTTTCCTCCCCAGCAATGTTTTGTAAAATAAAAGTCAGACCTAAAGACAACCCATCCTGAAAGAAGCAATGGGGAGAAGTCAGCTGCCCTGAGCTGTCACCCACCTGACCCCATCCCCCTTCCATATTCAAACTGGAGCATCTTAACTGCTCAAGACCTAACCCTGAACTCATGGGCCTGCACAAATCCAAGGCCTTCAGTCCATGTAGGCTACTGCAAGGAAACCCTGCCTACACAAATCCTTCAACTGTGGATCAACCTACTTCACCCAGAAGGCAGGCTGACAACCAATCCACAGAAAAAGGCATTTAACTTGCATGGGGTTTGGCAAACCAGCCACCATCAGAGAGTTACCTCCCCCACCATCTCTCCTCACTCAGACTCGGGGTCGGCTTCCACCCAGTGACATCTGACTCCTCTTCCCAGATGGCTTAACTTTAGAGGGCTTGACCTGGCAGCAGGGGTTGTGATACACTGGGAAAAAACCCCTGCACTTGTTGGCTGTGTTTTTTGGTCCCCATACAATGCAATCTATTCAGTTATCTCAACACCCAGAAAGCACCTGCTCAGTGGAATGAGGCCACAACCCATTTATGATTCCCCAAGGCTTGTCACATAACCCACATGGACAAAAGCAACAACTGAACCTGACACTACCCTGATAACTATTGACAGCTATAACAAAGGGACATGCAAATATTTGCTGTGGTAGAGTAGGAAGAAAGCTGCTTCTAGCCGGAGCTGCCTTTTATGGGCAGTATTCTGTCCCACAATCTCAGCACCGATTCAAGATGCTAGGACTGACCAATAACAGTCCCTGTAACATGGCAGAGATGGCACTGATCAGCAAGTGTCACATTACCCTTCAGGTGGGGCTTTCCCTTAGGACTCATGATGACCTGTTGAAGGTTTAGGCTGGGATTTCCAAAAGCACCTGAGCGAGTTAAGTGCCCATCTCCCTCTGAAGAGCCACCATAAATGTGTGGCTAGCATCCTTCAACTCCTTTGAAAATCGCAGGTGTAATTCCTAACAAGGGCCCAGCCCATGGCCAAGATGTATAGCACATGACTCACTCATGTTCTTGAAGTTAAGCAGGCGGTCTAGACTTATTTTGCCAGACTTCACCAGCAGTTTTACACCAATCTAGGTTCTGTTAATTAGTCAAAAGAAGCAACTTGCCACTCACCCTTCATTACAGGAGAAGGTTGCTGTTGCACCAAACCGGAGATCGGTCAAATCAACTCTGCCATTTTCTAGTTCTAGTGGTTCACATGGTCTTCCTAGAAGACAAGACTAATATTAGTGTTCCCTCTTATTACCTTAATGGGAAAAAGAATAAAAGGATATGCTAACTTGTACCCCCTAATATAGCAAATACTATGGCAGATGAAGCCAAAGGTCTAATCCAGTGGTTAACTGTTTCTGCGCTGAGGACCCATTTGCAAATGTTTATGGCCTGTCGTGACTCAGTAAATAGTGTGCGCATGGAGGCCCTGGGGTGGTTTCAGTCAGATCCTGTATCCCAGGAGGGTTGGGCCCTGCCTGGCACTCACCCCACAGTGGTGGTGCCTGCAGTTCCTGTGCCAAAGGGGCTGGCTGAGCTGGTCTCTCTGCTGCTTCAGTTGTTGCAACCTCCAGGATTGTAACATCACTACAGTTCCGCCCCCCCTCGTCCAAATTTGTGAGTGGAGTTGTGACCTGGCTCATGGGGTCAGTGCCACTCAGATTTAGCTTACCCACCATGGCACATTAGCCACTGACCCAACAGGGCCCTTGCCCAAGGCCTTGGTCAATTGGGGGCCCCCCAGAAAAATGGGTGCCCCTGTACCCCAACCCACTTTATGCACCCACCCAGCATTCCTGCCAGGGAAGGGGCCCTCCATGTAGGGGCCCCACAAACCCCTAATCTGCCTCTGCCTACCCAAGCTGCTGTCATCATGACAGCTGGGCCAAACCTGAGTAGCACTGGAATCTGGGAGTTTTAGTATGAATTAGCATTTTACCAAGTTTGTACTACATTGTTATTCAATACGGGGTTTACTTTTAGTAAAGTGATTTTACTATGGCTGAATTCTATACTCAGTTTTCTAAGATAACCAATAAATAAATAGTTCCTCCTCACACAGGCATTAGGGAATAGAATGACTTCAATTTTTCAAAAGGAGATAGTACACCAAGGTTTTTCACTTGGTTGCAGAATTTGTGATGTTCCCTAAGCCAGGAATGGGAAATCCAATTAACATGATTAATTTAACTGCAGCGAGTTGTAGCTGGAGCTGCATTTGAGTATTTGCACAGAACACTGGACAAGATGTGACCTGGTAAGAACCAAGATCATTGGGGAAATTAAAGCAGGTTAAGGTTTAAATGTCCTTTATTTTATACCTCCATTTAAAGCAGAGATAAAGTACCGGCATAGATAAAGTACCAAATTCCAGTAACTTCACTGGTGGGCACTGAATGCTACCAATAGTCATAGGAGCATCATATGGACAGTGGGGTCTCTGGTGGACAAGAAAGCAACTTCAGAATAATGCATGCCTAGGATCTATAACATGCTGATGCATAACAATGGTCAAGAAAGGTGGTAAATCTATCCTTCCTCTTAAGCCTGGGAGCATCTGACTCAGAAAACAGAAATGACTGGAAGTTGGTATGTCAGCTGCTCTTAAAGTGACCTGCCAAGATACATAAGTGTTGGGTTTTTTAATTACATTTTTAGTTAAAATTCCAAACTATTAATCTAAGCAAGAACTGACTAAAGGGGATTTAGAAAGTGTTCATGGAAGCCAGTGGTTAACAGTGAACCAGTTACAGAATTGGGACTCCCTTGTTTTGGGGAAAAGGTGGCTTGTAAATCAGTTAGACACAAAAGCGACAAAGACACTCACCTACACAAAACTCAGGGTCTATTGACCATGTTGAATCTGCACCACATGTAACTACAGGAGACTTTTGAGGGTCTAAAGTGTATCCCGGGCGACAGGAGTAGCTCAGATGGAATCCAACAGGATAGCTACTCCTCACTCCCCTGGGCACCTCAGCAAAACTGAACTTCGGAAGAGAGCCACACCGGCCTAGCCACAGACAGATAGAAGCAGGGGGGAAGCAAGTCAGCTATAAGAGATACAGGCTGTTTAACAGAACTCTAGGAACTGAGCAATCCCTGTAACTCGCTTCCTTGGGGACAATGTGGATGGATTGTTCCCATCGCCGCTTTGCAGCTGGTTTGCTGTGGGGGTTGATACAAGAGTGTCACTGACACCCCGGCAGGAGCGTGCAAGCCCCAGGCAGACTCTGCACGGCCCGGTGTGTTGCTTTTCTGCGCTCCCTGCTCTGCCTTCGCTGCTGCTTCTCCCCCCGCCGGCCCGGCTGCGCTCCAGTCATTCGGCTGCGCTTTGCTGACAGCCCCGGCGCAGCTACGCAGCCTGCAAAAAGCCTGGGATGCACCAAGGGCGCTAGGCACCTCGCTCCAGTCCGCCAAGGTATTGAAGCGCCTAAGTCCCTTTGTGACGCCCGCCTCATCGTGTGCTGCTGTGATGAGCGATTCTGGTCATTTGGTCCCGTTTTGGTTTTGTAAGGACGGTCCTGGCTGGCCGAGTGCAATCCTGCAGGAGCAAACTCAGAGCAGCGCTCCTCTGCCTTCGCCCGGCACTCCTTCTTTTTGCCCTTTTCTTGCTCCTTCGCTCTGCTGGGCTTTGCCTTTGGATGGAGACAACAGGTCGTCTCCCGTGTGCGCTCTCCCTGTTGCACTGTGTGCTGCCAGGCCAGGGGCTAGAAGCGAGGTTGGGGCAAATTTTCCTCTGTGCCTTGTTTTGTAAAATGCACCGGGCACTAAGCCAAGACAGAGCTCTTCATAGCCAGGAAGACTGTGCAGCGCTCCTTGTCACCTGCCTGGGAAGCTTGTCACGGCCTGGGCCTCACAAGGAGCTTGGGGATGGTTTGGAGAGAACGCGTCCCAGAGGACTGTGTTTGACCCCTTTGAGTGGGCTGCTTGCCTGGGATCCCCTCAGCCTGTTGGAACATAGCGCTAAAGACCAAGTCTATCTATCTAGCTAACTAACTATCCTTGGATACTGTCCTAGGATACTGATTCATCAAACGATCTAGCTAGCTAGCTAGATCAGAATACTAAGATCTAGGAGGATTGATAGGTAGCTAACTAGAACAGTATACTAAATGAAGCAGCAAAGAATCCTGTGGCACCTTATAGACTAACAGATGTTTTGCAGCATGAGCTTTCGTGGGTGAATACCCACTTCTTCGGATGCAAGCAGTCTGCTTGCATCCGAAGAAGTGGGTATTCACCCACGAAAGCTCATGCTGCAAAACATCTGTTAGTCTATAAGGTGCCACAGGATTCTTTGCTGCTTCTACAGAACCAGACTAACACGGCTACCCCTCTGATACAGTATACTAAATGTCTATTTATCTATGCTCTTAGGTCTTCGTATTCTGATCAATCTAGACTGGTATATTAAAATCTAGGAGGATCGATAAGTAGTTAGCTAGCTAGCTAAATATTTTAAGATCTAGTCAGACAGTTAGCAAGATAGATAGATCAATTGACCGATCGGAATCCTATCTAGCTAACTCTCTTCCTAGATCTTAATGTACTTAGCTAGCTAGCTACCAATCCATCCTCCTAGATCTTAGTATATTGATCTAGCTAGTTAGCTAGCTAGATTAATTAATCGGTATTCTAAGATCTAGGAGGATAGTTAGCTAGACAAATATATCTTAGTATTCTCATCTGTCTACCTAGATCTTAGATCAATCAGTATACTATGATCTGTCTCTCTATCTATCCCCATACACCACATCAACCTATCCCCATAACCACATCTCTCTCTCATTATTATTATACAGTACATAGATTGGATGGCTATTTTCCACTTCTCTCATTTACCCATCCATTTGTATCCCATTGGTTTCAAGGGAGTCACACTAGGGTTGCCCTGTGTTTTCTCTGTAGCCCTTGGAAGTTGGAGTGCCCTGGCTGAGGAATCCTCTGCCATGTCCTTCAAGAGCACGGCCAGGATCACTCCTGACAGCATGTGGATCACAGTGCAGGAGGTCCCATGCCCTGCTTGGAGAAGGCATTGCTGTACCGTTCTGGGCCTGTTCCTAAGCCCACTGGAGTTAATGGAAGGGTCCATGGATCCAGCTCCCTGAAAACATTGGAGTTCCAGGGCGGGAGGTTACGGCTAATGCCATAGGACCATAAGAACGGGCCTCTAGCCCAGGATCCTGTGTCAAACTGTGACACACACCAGCTGCTTTAGAGGAACGTGCAAGGAACCCTCCACTCCTGGGTTAACCTTCCCCTGGGAATGACCCCAGTCAGTTCGAGGGTGGTTGTGCCATGTAGCAGGCAGGTTTATAGCCCTTCCCAGCCTCTTGGTTATTTCTTTAGCATTTGCCTTTGTGGGGCTGGGTGTTCTCGTTATCCACATAAATGTCCAATTCCTTTTGGAATCCTGCTAAGATTCTGGCCTCTCTGCTACATTGTGGCAATGAGTTCCACAGGCTAACTGCATTGTGTGTAAAAGAGTTCATGGCGTTAACGCCTAGCCTCAGCTTACACGGAGAGACATGACTCAGTGATGGGGCAATGTGAAAGGAGGTGCAAAGAGAAGCTCAAGGCTGGGGCAGAGTGGCAGTGAGGGGTCCTGGAAAGGGAGGACACATTTGCAGCTGGCTCTGAGATGGATGGATTTGAGGAGGTCAATGAATTAAGATTCTTCTCAGGAGAGGAGAAAGGGAAGGGAGAGACTGCAGGGACGAGTGAGAGCTGGAGGGGCGGTGGGAAAGAGAGCTGGAGGAGATGAGAAAAGGGGGTGCAGAAGAGGGGTTGGAGGAGGGAGGAAGAAGGGGTGCAATCGTTGGGAGGTGGAGCATGAGAGGGGGGTGAGAAAAGGAGCCCGAGGATGCAAAGAGCAATGAAGAGAGTGGGAAGTGATGGATAAGTGATGGGGCGGTGGAGACAGGACAAGATAGCGACTGGTGGAGGCACAGGTGGCAGCAGCCGCGGTTTCCTGCTCTGCACGGAGGGGTTGTACACACTTGCGTCTGTCAGAAGCCTGGCTCTGAGAGAGCAGCTCAGCTGGCCCCCGGGAGAGCAGGGCTGGGGAATTCCCAGCAGGGGCGGCTCAGCTGACCTGCTCCTCTAATAACAGCAGACCTGGAGGGGGAGAGAGCGGGGAGGGGAGAAGTGTTCACAGACTGAACGCTTGGGTGCCCACTAAAAAGGATTCATGGCCCGAGCTACTGGCACAGCAACTCAGGCAGATCAGTACAGCTTTTACCCTTCCAGTGGAGTGCCACACAATGCCCGCCTACCATGCCATGCCCTCAGCGCCCATGTCTCTTAGCCATCTCCGCATTGCTAATGGTGCTAACTCCAGAGGGAGAGAAAGATTTGTATGGCAGAGAGACAGACAAACCAGGCAGTTCCTTGGGACGTGCCATAGATCGGGAATCCATAGGGCTCTCCATGGGGGCTGGCAGCATCGTTCTACGTCCACTGACTGGCACAAAGAGCTCCACAGCAGTGGCTTCAGAGTAGCAGTTGTGTTAGTCTGTATCTGCAAAAAGAACAGGAGTACTTGTGGCATCTTAGAGACTAACAAATTTATTTGAGCATAAGCTTTCGAAGGCAAGGGGATAGCCACAGGAAACAGCGCTGGGATACTGCCCTGGAGCCTGCTAGCCATAGGGGCAGCAGGGAGCCCAGGGACATGGATTCTCTGATGGCAGATGTTCCTGACTTCTCCCTTCCTCAGGCATGCCCAGTCTCCTGCACCCTGCTGACTTTCTTCCTCCTCGCCGCCTGCAGCACCTGTGAAACGGAGCAGAAAGGCTACTGTGAGAATATCATCACCAAAAAGCACCTGGATAAGCTGCAGGAGCTGGTAAGTATCATGCCCAGCCAGCATGGCTGGTGGGATGGGATCTAGAACATTAGAGGGTGAGGCTGGGGCCTGGTCCTAGCCAGGTGTCCATGCGATGCGAGTGCTTGGTGTCCTTCAGGTCCACACTCGACAAGACCAATGCCTCTGCCAGGTGAGAACGGTACCTGCTGAGTTTGATGCCTGAGCCAGGTAGTCATGCCATGGACTCTAGAGTGACTCTAGTGGGCCAGATTAGCTGGGGCAGCAGATCCGACTAGCCCCTGCCCCAGGTGAGATCAGTGTTTGTGCCCCACATGAATGAGACCGATGATAGGCCATCCAGAAGCAAACCACCCACACGGAGCAAAAAATCCAGGGGAGAGACCTATCAGAACAAAGGGGGAGGTGGGTAGTGGTGATAGCTGCGGGAAGCAGAGTCTCCTGAACGGCCTCTCTGCTCACCGGCATAGATTGGGATTTGCTGTTGATGAGCATTAGCTCCAGTGTAGAGGATGGGCTGGATCACTGGGATGGGGATGTGAGCCTGCAGTCACTGGCAGGGAAGGAGTGAGGATGGAAGAGAAAGGGAAGGCGAATGTGGGAGAGATTGCAGAAGTAAGGAAAGAGAAGGATAGACAGGAGACAGATGTAGATATCTACATAGGCGGCAGGTTCGTATAATTTTTGGTGGGGCCCAAAATGGTGGTGCCCCCCCCCCCGCTCTCACCCTGTAAGCTGATATAAAATGAAGCTACAATGCGTCAGCACTACAAGATTACAAGGGTCAATTAAAAGTGGAAAGTCAGAAGCAGCACTTGCCTGCTTTAATATACAGTATTAAATTTTGTTGCACCTGTTGTGACAAAGTGGGAATGTTCTTAATGTTTTCTCTGAATACTGTGTGGGTGCCTCAGTTTCCCCTGCAAAGTGCCAACTGACGGTGTTGGGGACAAAGAGATCAGGTGGCCTCCTTGTCCGGAAGAGACACAAAGGCCAGATGAGGGAGTGTCAGTTTGGAGCTGGCTGGGGAAATCGGGAGAGGCCCAGAACTTGGGTCTGGGCTCCCCACCCCCCAAGATGGACCTGACTGAGGGGTCCTGTTTTCTGTACCTACAAGCTCTGTTTTAGACTGTGTTCCTGTCATCTTATAATAAACCTTCTGTTTTACTGTCTGCCTGTTGGCAGCCGAGGACCTGGAGAGCCCCCTGGACCTGCTGCTCTTCAGCCTCACGGTGCCCTGGCCCAGCCCCGGCAGGAGGGAAGGCGAGGATCTCCGGCTGCGGGGCTACCTGCTCAGCACCGACGAACCCAGCCGGCCGCTCACCTCCTCACACACTCCAGGAGCCCCTCGCCGCCATCGCAGCCCGGGCTCGGCTCCAGGGGACCCCGTTTCTGTCCCTCCCCAGCTCCTCACACACACTGGGTAGGGCCGCCCAGAGGATTCAGGGGGCCTGGGGCAAAGCAATTTTGGGGGCCCCTTCCATAAAAAAAAGTTGCAATACTATAGTAACATGTATTTGGAAATGTAAAAAATAACTAGTGAAAATTAATTTGTAATAATTTGAAAATACACCAAATACATTATTTAAAAACATTAAATGCTTTACTGGTCTGTCTACATTTGCAATTACATAATGGGCTGTTGCTGGGTGATGGTTGGTGCCAATGGGCTGTCACTGCCTGGAGGTGGTGCTGCTGTTGCCCAGGGCTGGGTGGGGAGCTGGGCTCTGGGGGGTGCCTGGCTCACAGGGGCTGGGCTCAGGACTGTGGGGAGATGGGGTCGGAGGTTGTCTGGCTCAGAGGGCTCGCCTCAGAGCTGGGGGTCTGGGGTGGGGATGGGGTCGGGGTGCCCGGCTCAATGGGGGCTGGGCTCAGAGCTGGGGTCTGGGGTGAGGAGATGGTGTCGGGAGTGCCCACCTCAGCGCAGCTGGGCTCAGAGCTGGGGGTCAGGGCTGTGGGGGATGGGGTCGGGGGTGCCCACCTCAGAGCAGCTGGGCTCAGAGCTGGGGGTCAGGGCTGTGGGGGCAATGGGGTCAGGGGGGTGTCCGGATCAGAGGGGCTGGGCTCGGAGCTGGGGGTCAGGGCTGTGGGAGGAAGGTGTCTGGATCAGAGGGGCTGGGCTCGGAGCTGGGGTCAGGGCTGTGGGAGGAATGGGTACAGGGGGATGTCCGGATCAGAGGGGCTGGGCTCGGAGCTGGGGGTCAGGGCTGTGGGAGGAATGGGTACAGGGGGTGTCCGGATCAGATGGGCTGGGCTCAGAGCTGGGGGTCAGGGCTGTGAAGGGGATGGCGCCGGGGGTGTGCCCAGGTCCGAGGGGCTGGGCTTGGAGCTGGGGGTCAGGGCTGGGTGGGGAGGATGGGTTTGGGGGGGGGGTGCCCACCTCAGAGTGGCTGGGCTTGGAGCTGGGGGACAGGGCTGGGTGGGGAGGATGGGTTTGGGGGGGTGCGGATCTCAGCGTGGCGGGTGGTGGAGCTGGTGGCCAGGGGTGGGTGGGGAGGAGGGGTTTGGGGGTGCCCATCTCAGTGGGGCTGGGCTTGGAGCTGGGGACAGGCTGGGTGGGGAGGGCTGGGGACAGGGCTGGGTGGGGAGGATGGGTTTGGGGGGGGGGTGCCCATCTCAGTGGGGCTGGGCTTGGAGCTGGGGGACAGGGCTGGGCCTGGGGGGTAATGGGGTCGGGGGGTGCCTGACAACCACCTCCTGAGACCCCCAATCCAACCCCCTTCCTGGCCCCTGACCGCCCCTCCCCCCACAGAATCTGTGCCCCCTCCCTGCCCCCTGAGTGTCCCCGGGACTCCCTGCCCCTTAGCCAACCCCCCGGCCCCGGCTGCTTACCCCCCGCTCCCTGCGCGCCTCGAGAAGCGGCCCTGCACAGCGCTGCAGCCGCATGGCTCCGGAGGGAGCTGAGCTCTTCCCCGCTCAGAGCCGCGTGGTCAGGGGAGGAGCCGCTCGGCCCGGAGCTCGCAGCCCCGCCCCCTCCCCACGCGGCTCTGAGCGGGGCGGAGCTTAGCCCCGCCCCCCCCCAGCCAAGCTGCTGCGCTGTGCAGGACCCGGGGAACAAGCGGAGGAGGAGCGGCCCGTCCTCTGCAGCCAGGCGGGGCCGCGCTACCGGTAAGGGGCCATCCCTCTCCCCCAAGCGGAGCCGGTAGCGCGGCCCTGCCCCGGCTGCAGGGGACGGGCCACTCCTCGGCTCGCAGCGGCAGGATGAGCTGGGGCCCCAGCTCTAGGCCCCAGCTTGTTTTGCTGGTGCCTAGAGCCGCCCCTGCTGGGCGGGGAGGGGGGAAGCTCCAGCCGTGGCGGCGGGGGGTGCGCTCCAAGCAGGGGAGAAAACATTGGTGGGGCAGAGCCCCTGCTTGGGAATATTCCTGGGGCTAAAGCCCCAGAGCCCCATATAAGTCGGCGCCTATGGATATCTACCCATTTGTCATCAGCTGGAGGATAGAGAAAACGTTGGAGTGGGGTAGGAATGCCTTTCTACCCGCAGAAAACCCTACTGACACAGTTTGCAGGGTTATGGGTTGTGTGTAGGTGCATTCCAAGCTGTGCTGATTGCAGGCTGGTCCTTTAAGTCTGGGATCTCCTGTAGCTCCAGCCCCACATTCCTCTCTTCTGCATTGGAAGGGAGAGGGAGACTTTCTAGCCCTTCCTTGAAATGAACCCTGGCTCAGTCCGGATTGCGAACCTTGTGAGCATTTAGGAGGAGGATGGAGCGCTTGAGATCTGCAGCTGCCGAAGGGTTAACCTTGGGAATCTGGCAGTCCCCCAGCAGGATTAGTTGCAAGGGGACTGACCTGGGAACCTTCCTGGTCTTCCAGTACTGGGAGGAATTCCCCAGCCTTGTTTCTTGCACAGCTGCTGCACAGGTTAATGGCTGAATACTGGTGGATGCTGCCAGGGCATCAGTGGCTGAAGGCAAGTACAAAGAGGGCACACAGGGCCAGTCAGGATTTGGCAGGCACAGTTTTTTCTCCTCGGATCACAAATAAGTTGTGAGTAGATCCAGCTGATTCGGGGTCAGAAATCAAAGGAAATTCCTGCAATGGCTCCAGCTCCCCCTCCTGATTCTCCCTGGCTACTGCAGCGCCAGCACTGCAGCCCTTGGGGTGACTGGCTGGTGCGCTGAGCCCCTCTGACACTGCTCCTGAGCCCAGATAGCCACCCCTAACCCGAGGCTGGGATCATGGCCCATGGTGCCCAGGGACGTGGTATCCCCAGGGTGCTCTGGGTTGAGGCCCCACAGCCCAAGGTCACCACTGTAACAAGCTGCACCCTTTGGGGAGTCACCTGATGTGCTGGGAAATGACTGAGTTCCCCCATTTTCTGCCAACCTAGGCTCCCTATTACCTGATCTTCCTGGGTCAGGCTTACAAATCTCTCCCAGACAAGCACACAGGCAGGGCCACACCCAGCTGCACCGACAGAGACCAGCTTTAGGGCTTATTACAGCACCCAGATGCCTTCTCCCTTTAAGGGGTGCAGATCCAAAGGTTTTATGAAAGTCGCCCTCCCCTCCCTGTGGAGAGAGATGTGCACAGCTCCCTGCCCCTACCCAGATATATTAATTGCACAAACTGGCTTATAGCATAAACAAGAAAAGTGTCTTATCTAAGAGAAGGTAGATTTTAAGTGGTTATAAGTGGTAACAAGCAGTTACATGCATATCTTATTTTCTTACTAACTATTACCTATCTTCTGTTAATGTTTCGCCATTAGCACCATTGTTTATGCCTAATGTTTCTTTTCCTGGCACCTGTATTTCAACATTTCTTATTTCTGCTTAAAGGTACATACAACGTTTCTTTAATCCATTCTTATTTTTACAATATAATTCATTCTACTTTCACAATCCCTCCTTTTGGTCAAGCTCACGCCATGACCAACGTTTTACTGGGATCCACATATTAACCATTCTTTATCTGTTTGTTCACCAGCAATATTCAAAATCATCATATTAGCACTCTGTTTGGGGGCAGTCACCTGGGTGGCATGCCATATACGATTTTGGGTACAACAGGAGACTAACTGAAAACATACAAAAATTATTAGGATTCCAAACAAGATAGTCAGGGCTCCCTGAAGCAACCAGTTTCCTATACCAGAGAAATTGAACAGGTTACTTAGCCATTTCCATAAAGAACTTGGCTCTTCATGGGGAAGATATGCGATTTGTTTTAAGTGGCTAGCGTGATCTATTACCTCATTGGTATCGTCAGGTATAAACACACAACATTGTTTTCCAATGAGAGCACGGGTCCCTCCTTTGGCCGCCAGCACTATGTACAATGCCTGACGGTTTTGGAGGGCCACCTGTCGGATCGCCCCTGTTTCTTTGGCCAGGGCTCTTAAACTTTCTCCAGTTTTATTTGCCATTATTTTAACTACTGCTTGTAACCTCAGGAGCCTTTTTGCCTGGTGTATTACTCCCCCAAGTGGGATAAAGGAACTGCCAATAGTCTCTTCCCAGGTGTAATTGCTGTTCCATATTGTGTTAAACGGACGAGGTCCTCCAGTGAGGTCTGAGGAATTGAGTAGGATAGCCAGGGCAGGAACACCAGACTGAGAGTGGACTGGGATGTGGCTGCAGACCCAGCATTTAGAAATATTAAGGGTGTGAGCTATCCACACTTGCTGCTGGATAAAATAATTGTCATTGTGGATTCCCCAGACCTTAAGACACCAGCAGCTGAGGAACAGGCGCCACCAAAGGCGCATGTTGGAGGCAGGGCCCTTCTGGTTCTGATAACCTCAACTGAGGGAACCGCAGTCACGGTTTTACGTCCACCAGGCAGCAGGCGCTAGGCTCACTACTGCTTCTTCTTGGGCCTTGCTTTAGGTCGTCGTCTGCTTCTGGCAACCCTTACGAGAGCGTAGATTGTAAGGTATTGCAGGCTGTTCCTCTACATCTTCTTCTGGAGTCAAAATTGACTCTGCGTGGTCGCGAGGTGATGATTGGTTCACTGGGGGTGGTGCATTCTTACACTGCAAAGCATGTATCCACTCTGCAATGTCAGACAGTTTAACAGCTATCTGGCTAGTAAGCAGTGCCTGATGATTCTCTGATGTTCTTTAAGTCTCTTACTTCTTTCTTGACTCTGGCTATAACAATGGCCTTCACACCTTATCTTTTCCTGATGCAGACATTCCTCATTCACACAAACAGACTGAGAATACAAACAGTAGTATTTTACATCCAACAAAAAGGCATTGCACATTAAACCTTGCTAAGTTTTACAGTTAATAACCAAGACAATTTACATTGAGACCAAGGCCTTCAATGTTTCTCTAATTTACTTAAACAGACACAATAGAGAATCCTGTCTCTTACTACCTAAATCTTAAAACAAAGAGTTAGAGAGGGCCCAATTTGTAATGTATATGGGAAAACAGAATCTTATAGTCCCAGAACGTCATTTCTTTCTGCTATTTAAAGAGGATGGCTAGCAGGATGAAATCAAATTATACTTTAATTCTTATGGGACATTATAAAATCCTGCTCCTACATATCCCCCTTTTGACACTAAGATTATTAATCGCCAGTGTCACTTCTTATTTAGTCCACGTAATAGAAAATAGGGGAGGTGATTTGGGCCTGTGGCTTTAGCTTTGTTTTATCCACCAGCACATTTTAAACATTTTAATTAAACACATACAATTTAAAACCAAAAACAATTAGGGATAGTAACATTAGTATGCCAGTAGTTGTGGGAGACCATCCAGAAAATATGTTATACCAATGGTAAGCTGTTATGCTTTTTTGCAGTGGCAATTCTTAACATGTCCCCATTTGCGTGTATAATATGAATGGTTCTGTTTCCCACATTGTTTTGTTTGTTTGTTTTTGTTTTTAGGAACTATGTTCCCTTTTTACCTTTTTAAACAGATGATTGGTAGCTGTTTGCCATTCAATGCCGAGATTGATAGAGAACTCAGCAAAATCAGTGCGCACAGTAAGCTGAGACTTTTTGGTTGTGGCAAATAGTAAATGTGATTATTGGTAAACACAGTACTTACATTACATGTACATTTGTCTACTGGTGGGTTGCTAACACTTTTATCCTTTTAAAACACTTCTTTCCAAGAATTAACACACACATTGCCCGTTTTCCAATACTTTGGTCTAATTATTAATTTTATCCCACATACAGGATCCTAGTGAGATGTCTTTACTACAGGGCTTTGGAGCCAGGGGCGGCTCTAGGCACCAGCAAAACAAGCTGGTGCCTAGGGCGGCCAAATCTAGGGGGCGGCAAACCCCAGCCCATCCTGCCACTGCCGTCCCGCCGGGGGGGGGAGGGGGCAGGCTCGGCCAGCGGACCTGCCGCAGTCATGCCTGCGGGAGGTCCACCGGAGCCCCGACGGCTGGACCTCCGTGGCTGCTGCGGCGGGGCGCTGCGTCGGCGCTCGGCTTCGGCTGAACCTCCGCGCAGGCATGACTGCGGCAGCTCAAGCGACCGCCGGATCCGCGAACCGTCCGCCCGAGCCGCGCGGGACCAGCGGTCCCTCTGCAGTCATGCCCGCGGGAGGTCCGCTGCTCCCGCGGCTCCGGGGCGCCTCCCGCGCATGACTGCTTGGGGCGGCCAAAACGGTAGAGCCGCCCCTGTTTGGAGCAACAGGCATGGATAAGCATACTCACTTTTGAGGAGTCCACTTGGTACAACCTCTAGTATCCAATAGTTTCCCTTCCTCCCCAGCCCACTGGCTTGAGATCTGGGGTAGCCAGAAGGATCCCAGGTGCAATTGGTGGAGTGGGCTAAGTTTCCATATCTTTGCTTACAGAGCCTGTTGGTGTGCGATTTTAACAACAATTTCTTCACTTAACAAGTTTTGTTTTACCATACTGGAGACATACTGCATCCAGTTATATTGATAATTGTTTAATACCTATCTTTTTCTTTGCTTTAACAGATGTATCAAAACCTTAATATTCTCTGATATTACCCCAAACATCTTATGTTCTAAATATCTGCATTTCAGTACATTCCATAGCTATTGCAGTATGTTTTTTAACTTTTATTTGTTTTTGTAATAGGTTGTTCTGTAGCTGGTATTAGCTTTTTCTGATTTTCTGAAAGACAAAAATAACATTTTTCTACCCCTTTCAGGCTGGCATTGATTATCGCTTAAAAGATTCCTTTCTTTTACAAATACCCTTGCTGATTGCAGACAAAACAAAGGAATTACCCCCATATTTTCCTGTGTGTTTTTGTTCTATAGGCAGGCCAGGTTTTAATGGCTTCTACTTTTTAAGGGTTATGGGGAAATTATTCCATTGTTTAGTTATTAAATCTATGAGGTGGTGTACCTCAAGTTTTTCTTCTTATATAGCAGACCAAGTTTGTAATGTTTTTTCCTGCTGTGTTAAGCTTTAAGTTTATTCACAGGTAATAGCTGAGAAGCATCATTACCATATTACCTTAAAGGATTTTTCCAAAAATCATACACACTATACGTTGTTACAGGGGTGCTTACTAACATTACATTTATTTCAATGTTTAATATTAACAATAACAATAGCGTCATATCTATTAAAGATATCTTGTTATACCATGTCTTTTATTTAGGCAATTTCTTTTGTGCTGGCAGTTTTCACCTTACTTTATCAGTAAGGTCATTTGCATCAACACAGGCTTGGCTTTTGGATTCAAAGCCATCAGCAGGGCTCAGAGACTCTGTCTTAAAAGGGACACAATCAACTTCCACCAGAATTTTGATTTCTTTCCACTTTCAGCTCCTGCTTGCAAAACACACAGAGATCTGAAAAAGAAAACACAATCTATTGCGGCTCTTTTTGGAGCCCTAATAGGATTTTAATTCAGCAGTACGTTTCATTTGCATTTCTTTTACCCCTTTCTACAATATACACTGCATATGTCCTAGGAAAAAAGCGCATTCCTTCTATACTACAACTCTTTTTTTTTAAACATTAGCCATATCAATTTTTACATAAGGTGTAACTGTTTCTTTTGTTTTTACAGAGTTTTCATGTACCCTTATCAAAGTGACAGTCTGATTACACAGAGCCATTTTAAGGGTCAGTGTTTTTAACGTTGCTTCTTTTTGTTTTGTGCACCTCACCTCTGCTGTTGCTTCAGAGGGTCACTGTTAATTTCTTATTCTTTCACTACAGCTCTTATCTGTTATTGTTACAAAAAAAACAACCCATCCAAACAAACAAAAAGACTCCAGAATCTCTCCCTATTCTCCTGATTTTGACTGCCCTATTGCAGCCATGACTTGGTCTTTATTTAAAAACATTTTAAATTTTATATAGAATCAAGTTACCCCTTAAGGGTAAAATGCTAAATCCCAAAGCCAAACAACACTAATTACCTGTGTCTTGCAAAAAGGTTTATCTGTTTTGAAACTTTAAATTAAAAGAGTCAAATGAATTTTTAGTGTCATTAAAAACAAAAACAAAACCAATTTATCTTACACCTACAAAACAGGAGTTTTACAAACCAGATGTGCTGGTTTAGATTCTTAGAACATTACATATTTTCACAGACAAATAGATACATACACATTTTCTTGTCCTTAACATTCCTTTACACTGCTTCGTTTTTACATAGCTGTATATATATATTTGGATTATTTACAGGCATTCTTCTGGAAAAGGGCCCATTTTCCCTTCAGAATGGCTGCAAAGAAACCAAGAATTCTCTCTCTTTAACATGGTCCTTTTTAACATTTTCACAAGGTTTAATTGCTTAATTCTCTCCAGCCTCTGTAGAGTTAACTTTTCACTCTCTTTCCTTAAATCATTGGATCTCCCAAAATGACACCTTTATCACCTCAGATTTCACCATTTTAAGTATTGTTCCAGGGGTTCATGCCTGCACTTACTGCTTTTCTTACTGCCAACACTATGCCCTTAGGGCTTCCAACCTGTTTTTCAGTTTCTTTATCTGTTGCTTGCCTGCTTTTCTGGGCCCAATCCTGCTTTTTTTTCCCAATGAACCATTTGTGAGTGATATTGTGGTCACTTCACAATTTTGAAAGAAATGTTTAAGGAAAGGGACCAGGAAGGGTGGGGGCTAGTTGAGGAGCTCACCCTCTTTGCTGAATTGGTAGTGGAACACTAAAGAATCAGTTTTTGAAGCAGACAACAAAGGGGAAAAGAACAAGGAGCTTTTTGTCCTTTTTACAATGAGATGGGAGTATTAAAGGGGTTGGATCGATCCGGGGTGGAGGTTTTGAGAATGGGGTAAAGGGGAGCGCTCAGTCTGGTGGTGGGAGAGGAGGCTTTTAATAAAGATTTTAACTTATTATTTGAATATTTGAGAGAGGTGAGTTTTGATTTTGTCCAGCTACGATTTGCCTCTTCCCACCACTGAATGAAACAATTAACCTCTTCTTTAGCCAATTTAGTTTTCGGTTGGCCGAGTTTGTTCTTTAAGACGTCCACTCGGTCTTTGTTCCAAGATTTTAACAGTGGCCACTGAGTTTTGGAATCCCCCTGAGTTAGCCTAGACCATTTTTCCAGAAATTTACAGGAGTCCGGACCCATCCTAAATATATAAAATGAGCCAGCTGCTTTAGGAACTGTCCCGACTTAGACGTCTGGTTACCCATACGGGAGGACTTCACACACCAATCGCATAAGAAGGAAATTCGGGTTCTTTAGAGCGATGCCCGGTGCAACATACAAAAGGAGCCCACAGGCTACTGTCTCAATCGCCCTTGCTTTCACACCAGGGGTTTTACCCAAAGTGCGGTGCAGCTGCGATTGTGCAGATTCCACTCACTCAGACCGCGGGGACAGGAACCCCTTGGTTGGCCGATCCTTGGACAGAGATGGCACCCAGACTCAAAACACTCCACAGGAGGATGGATAGACACAGAGACAGGACAGTCCTCAGTCCGCACAAAACACAGAAATAATTACGTGACCAGATTCCTGATGTCAGATCCCAGGATCCCTACCAGAACAGAGAGGGAACCAACAGGTTCAATGGCGTAGACTTCACTGTGGTTGTGCGCCTTTCCGTTCTGGTGGAGGACCGCTCGGGCCAAATGCCCAGGTGCCAGCTACCATGGTCGTCCTACAAAAAACAGTCAGGAATCACACAGCCCCAGTGAAGACGGTTGCCATCTCGGTGGAACCTCCAAATTGTCAAAGTTAGACTCAGGACTCACAGTTTGTCAGACCACTCTGTTTTATTAGCACAGCGCTCTACTAATAGCACCCAGATAATGTGAGCCCCATGCAAGACACAAACTATCTTATTTATACAGATAAAAGGGTGAGAACTTAACAAGATAACAAAGGAAGCAGAATCAGATAAGTTTACCTGGGCTAGGCATGCATATCTTATTTTCTTACTAACTATGGGCTTGGCTACACTTGCAAGTTGCAGCGCTGGTAGAGGCTTTCCAGCGCTGCAATTAGTAACCGTCCACACCTGCAAGGCACATCCAGCGCTGCAACTCCCGATCTTCTGTTAATGTTTCGCCATTAGCACCATTGTTTATGCCTAATGTTTCTTTTCCTGGCACCTGTATTTCAACATTTCTTATTTCTGCTTAAAGGTACATACAACATTTCTTTAATCCATTCTTATTTTTACAATATAATTCATTCTACTTTCACAGCTTGCAGCTCCTCCCTGCTTGGGTCTGTAAATGGCCCTGGCCAGTCCTCGGCTCCCTCGGGGTCAGCAGCAGCCTTCCGGCTTGGGAGCTCACAGGAGGCATCTGGCTCCTCTGGCGGCTGCCTCCCAGCTGAGTTCTCCAGCCACCTTTGTACTTCCGCTCTCCTGTACATGCCAGCTCCAGGGGCTTGCTGCCTGCCAAAAGCCTGGCGAGGAGGGGACGCCTGGATGGGGTAGTCCAGAGCACTCAGCATCAGCCTAACTCTGCTCCCATGGCAAGCGGGAGGAAGGCGCCGCTCTGTTGACCTCAGTGGGAGCAGAAGGAGGCCAGTGCTGAGCACATATGCATATGCCACCCAGTGTGAGAAATGCCACGAGCCCCCCAGGACTCATAGCCTGCAGCCGTACTGCTGGGCAGCTCGCCAGCCGTGGAGACTGGAATTCCAGGTGCCCGGTCCAGACCGCACCCCCCACCAATGTGCCTCATGCGAAGGTGCAAATCCTGGAACAGCCCTGGCTGAAAGCACAATGCCACTTAATCACAGGAATAAGGAGCAGCCTTGTAATGTACAATCAAAGGGGAAGCACATTCCCATAAACTATATATGCCGCACCCCTTCTGCGGGGCAGTAACTCATAGCACACCCCCTGGCGTACCCCTGCTATTGTCTGTAGCTGGGGGCGTTCGCCTCTTAGGACTATGGATTTATATTGGTTTCTTGTCTTCAAAATCTGCCTCCTAGTGGTTGCATGTGATTGTGCTTTCAGGGGGCAACACAGGCGAAAGGACAGCACAAATCGAGAGGTTCTTTTGGGTGCAGTCATCCCCATGGTACCATGTAAGTTGGGAAGACAGGGAACAAATGCCTCTGTGCAGGGGCAGTGAGTGACAGTAACTGTGACACTGGGAGAGTTTAACTGTGTCTGTCTATTGTGGGAAGCAGGTAACAGAGAAGGAGAGTGAGGGGTGCAGGAGACCAATTCACCCCCCAAGAGTCTCCTCAGCATTGGCACCAGAGGCGGGGGGAGGCTGTAGCTTAGTAACTTGGGGTGAAATGCAGAGAGGAGTCCAGAGTGGATGTAACCTCTCCCCGACCTCCTCTCTCTCCACCCCCCTTTCTGGCCCTGAAACCATCCAAGACTTGAAAGGCCATTGGCTGCCTTCACCTACCCACTGCACAAGAAGGGGGTTTAATTCAGGAGTGGCTCCAGGCCCTGGCCTTCATTGGGAGGGACGGTTCAATGCAGGTAGCCTTCAGGGCTTCTGCAGCAATGGCGCCTCCTGCAGAACGATGGTGAAATTGACCAGTGGGGATGTAAGTTACATATCTGAGCTGCCTCCTGGAATGGCTGTGGGCACTGCATGTACCTAGCGTGGCACCCAGGGGGCCTGTTCCCTTACCTGCTTCTGGGTGGCTGGGTGCAGGGAAATCCACCCTAACGGACACTGGAGACAATTTTGCTCAGCCCTGTTTCTACATAATTTGCAGTATTTTGTCTCTGCCAGGCTCTCTTCTCCCCATGACCACCCTTGTCCTCTCCCAGCCGTACAGGCCATGCAGCTCCCTTCGCAGCACTGGCTGTGGTACCCTCCTGGAGCTGGGCCTCATTCTGTCTCATCTGCTACCATGTGTGCTGCAGCGGCAGGGCTGACTAAGGCAGTGGCATAGCCAGGTTCTAAAATCAGGGGGAGCCAACACATAAAAAAAGGTGCCACACGACATATTAAATTACACCTCTACCTCGATATAACACGACCCGATATAACAGGAATTCGGATATAACGGGACAAAGCAGTGCTCCGGAGGGCTGTGCACGCACCTGGTGGGACAGCTCCTCTCATCTTTCCTGAGGGGGATGTTCTGCAACCTGGGGCCCCTGGACGCAGGCAGCACACAGGACCGGGGGGGGGGGCACAGTCCCCCACATAAGAGAGACAATCGGACAGAGGTGGGCAGGGTCTGTTGGGGTTCACATGGGGCAGAGGGGTTGGGGCTGCACTGGGAGGCTCTCCAATGCAGCACCTAGCCACGCTGACTCTATGCATCATGAGGCACGCGGAAAAAAGGAGGCAGCAAGAGAGAGAGAGGCCGACAAGGAGTGCCCTTCCCCTCCCAGCTGGGTCTGTGAGTGCCCAGCCCTGCAACTCTCAGCTGCATTGTCCCATGCCTCACCCTGTTCGTCCAGGACGACTCCACCTTACGCTACAGCCCTGCTTTACCCTGGGACAATGCCCAGCCTGGGGTGTTGTCTGTCTGCGTGATGCCCACCAGGCGCAGGAAGGAACACTGCTTTACATTAAGGTTCTTTGGTGATGGGCTAACCTTACCCCTGTCCTGCATTTTGAGTGTGAACAGCTGTAGATGGAAACTGAGACGGTAGAGATGGAGCAGGACTAACCATGGCCACTTAGTCTAGCCTCACCCTGTGTCTGTCCTGTACAAGTGTTGCAAACAGCAAGTGCCTTTTCTTGCCCTGGTATGATTTTGGAGATGTCAGCATTTTCTACGGCTTTCTCCCTGTATGGGTTGTGGATCCAGTGGGGCGGTCGGTGGTCTGTGTACAGGACAAGATGTGTATATATTTTATATCTTGCTATATTACTGTAAACACAGTTATTTAATAAATAAAATGAATAAAAGCATTAAAATACATCAAAATACATCAAAATGAAACAGAGGATTGTTATGTACAAGGGGGCGGAGGAGGCTGCATGTGAGTATGTAAACGTGGGTGTCCGGGGCTCAACCCTCCCAGGGGAGGAGGGGAGCCAAACCGGCCCGTTACACTGAGCAACGATACACGAGTCAATTAGGGCTCAGGCCTTCTGTTGCAAGGCTGAGCAACAATATGCAACAGTTTGGGGAGGCCCAGGCCCTCTGGTGCAGGGGCTGGGCCACAACACAAAGAGTTCAAGCAAGCCCAGGCCCTCTGGTGCAGGGGCGGGGCAGCGACACAAAGAGTTCAAGAAGGCCCAGGCCCTTTGCTGCAGGGGCTGAGCAACAGTACAAATAGTTCAGCAGGCCCAGGCCCTTTGGTGCAGGGACTGGGCAGCAAGCAGTCTAGGAGGCTCAGGCCCTTTGGGGCAGGGGCTGAGCACTGGGGTGAGGGGGAAAACTGCCACCCATCAGTGGGGTGGCAGGGGGGACGCAGGCCCATTCACTCCACTGCGTCCCGGCCCGGGGCCCTAGGCAGCGGCTACCACGGCTGACGGTCAGTGGGGATCCTCACCGCAACACACTGACATGGGTATGGGTTGATCTGCAGCATGACTACTAATTGTCGGGTGATACCACCCACTGTTAGTCGGGCTCGAGCGCTCGGGTAGGGCCGGACGTCTTCATGAATGCACTGCAGACGGATCGGCTTCAAACGGGGTCGACCGGGGTCCCAGAGCCTGGCGCACCAACGCCTGGCCGCACTCCAGAGTCAATCAAAGCCTGCGTGGCTTGGTCCCCAACCATCACCGGGACCGTGAGTTTGGGGACCTGTGGTAATTGGGTCCGGCCGGCTCCCGCGTAGACCTACCCAAAGCTACAGTCCATTTCGGGGCAGTCCCGTTGTAGGGGCCCCGCCTTCCCGCATCCAAAGCAGGGACCGAGCTCGGACACCCGCCCGAGGAGGGCCACTCGGGTACTTTGGGGCCTGACGGGCCCTCGGGCCCCTGATTGAAGGCCGGGTTGCCAGCCGAAGCCGCGCCTGAGCGCTGGGTCTGGGACCCCAGCCGGGATTCTGATCCGTGGCCTGACCTCGCTGGCTGGGCAGGTTGGTCGCTTCTTCTCATTATGGGGCATTCGGGCCCGGAGGTAGGTGGCCGGAAGGTGGGTCCTATGGAGGCTTCCACAGCCAGGAAGCCTTCCATCAGCGAGACGGCATCAGCCAGGGTCGCCGGCCGGTGTCGGAGTACCCAGGCCCTTCCCGGCCGGCAGGGTATGGACAAATTATTCCAAGACAACCTGCTCAGTGACCTCCTCCGCCGCCCTGACCTCTGGTTGCAGCCACCGCGGCAGGCCTACTTCAAGGTCTGACCACCATCCGGGACGGGCGCCCGCAGGGTAGGTCTGGCGCCAGAACCGCTGTCTAAAGGTCTCTGGGCTGACATCCAAAGTGTCCAGGATCGCAGCTTTACTCGGTCATAGTCTCTGGCCTCTTCTGTCGCCAGTCCGCAGTAGGCCGCTGGGCCGCCCCAGTCAAATACGGGCCAAAAGAGTGCCCATTGGTCTCGGGCCCACCCCACGACAAGGGCCACATGCTCAAACATGACCAAGAAGGCCTCGGGTCGTCCGGGCCCATCTTGGTCAGGCACAGGGGCAGCCGAACATGCCTCAGTGCCCTCCCCGCTGGCCAGTCGGCGGGCGGGTGCGGGCCCATGAGGTTCTGCAGCTGGTTCCCAGCTGCTGTACTAGCTGCTGCTGCTGCTCCAGCTGAGCTGCGTGCTGCTGCTGTTGCTGGAGCTGGGCGGCATCTCCTGCTGCTGTTGCTCCAGCTGGGCGGCATGCTGCTGCTGCTGCTGGGCTGCCTGCCGCTCCTGGCTCTCCACCAGCAGCTGGAACAGCCGCTGAATATCGATGTTCCTGGCTAGGAAGGGGTGATTCACCACCCACCTACCGGCCCCTTCTCACAGAGGCAAGGGTTCGACTTCACTTCTGGTACCAACTGTAAACGTGGGTGTCCGGGACTCAACCTCCCAGGGGAGGAGGGGAGCCACACCGCCTGCTACACTGAGCAACAATACACGAGTCAATTAGGGCTCAGGCCTTCTGTTGCAAGGCTGAGCAACAATATGCAACAGTTTGGGAGGCCCAGGCCCTCTGTTGCAGGGGCTGGGCCACAACACAAAGAGTTCAAGCAAGCCCAGGCCCTCTGGTGCAGGGGCGGCAGCGACACAAAGAGTTGAAGAAGGCCCAGGCCCTTTGCTGCAGGGGCTGAGCAACAGTACAAATAGTTCAGCAGGCCCAGGCCCTTTGGTGCAGGGACTGGGCAGCAAACAGTCTAGGAGGCTCAGGCCCTTTGGGGCAGGGGCTGAGCAGCAAACAGTCTAGGAGGCTCAGGCCCTTTGGGGCAGGGGCTGAGCACTGGGGTGAGGGGAAAACTGCCACCCATCAGTGGGGTGGCAGGGGGACGAGGCCCATTCACTCCACTGCGCCCCGGCCCGGGTCCTAGGCAGCGGCTACCACGGCTGACGGTCAGTGGGGATCCTCACCGCAACACACTGACATGGGTATGGGTTGATCTGCAGCCTGACTAGGGTCAGCTGCCCCGGCCACTTCCAATTTCTCCTCTGGGCCTACCTGGTCCGCGCGCCCACTCCCGGAAGTCCCACAGCATGGGCCTCGCAGCCCGGTGGGGGTAGATCCGCAGTTCCTCGGGAAGTCCGCCAGTGCTGCCCGGGTTCCTCGGGTAACAACAGCGGAGAGGGGAAGTCTCTGGTGGCTCCTCGTCGTAGGTGGCACGGGAAGCTCCGCGGGTCCTCCCGTAGCGAGTGAGGGGAAGCTCCGCCAGTCCGGGCAACTGCTCTGGGCCCCAGTGTCTTCCCAGTCACGAGCTCCTCGGGCAGGTTTGCTCTCGGCGGTGGCTGGGCTCTGACTGAGCTCGGATGGCCGGCTTTTATACTTCTGGGTCACCGCCTGACCCTCTGAGGGGCGGGCTCACTGTTCTGTAGCCCCGCCTTCCGGTGTCCGGGCTCAACCTCCCAGGAGGAGGGGAGCCACACCGCCCGTTACAGAGTAGTTAACCATTTGATAGCTTTCATCACCTAACAGTTTTTGGCAGGTTTCCACACCCCATCCCCATTTCTGGCGCCACAGCCCTTTGACCATGCCCCTTGCTACGATACTTCCGGGGTACCTTGGTTCAGGGACAATTAGCTCAGTGTTAATGGCTCTAGCCTGCAGTCAGGCCAAGTAACGGTAGAGAGTCTGTTTGCCCGGGCCTCAATCAGGCAGGGCATCAATCAAGAAAGGGCTCTGGCCTACAGTCAGGCAGGCAGAGCAGCAGGAGGTTCATTTGCCTGGCCCTTGATCAGGTAGGGCAGCAGTCATAGGGGGCTCTGGCCTACAGTCCGGCAGAGCTGTCACAGTCTAGGGAGGTTAGCTCTGGTGGGAGAGTCAGCACAACCGCCTGGCATCCGGATTCAGGCGGGTGCCAGACCAATTCAGGCCTCCTGACAACCAGGTGGGGAGGCTGCCACTCCTGACGTTGGGGTGGTAGGGTAGAGGAACCCAGGCCCTCTCGCTCCACTGTGTCCCAGCTCAGGGCCCTAACAGCGGTGGAGTGGTCCGCCACTGGGTCAGCAGGGAAAGTCCAACCATAACACGCTGGCTGGCTTGTAGTCAATAATACATCTGAACCCAGTTCAGCTTCCCTGGGCTCCTTCCTACACGCCAATTCCATGTGTGCATGGGTTCCAGGGTTGTTGTTCGCTGGACCATGAAAAGTTCAAGGAGCTGAGATTAGAGAAAATCACATCAAATGTAAAAGGGCATAAAGCCAATAGGGTTATCTATCTATCTATCTATCTCCATACACCACATCTATCTAGCTAGCTATCCCGAGAGGCGGAGATAACCATGCTGGCGGCTGTGAGCCTCTTTTCCCAGAGGCAGCCACAAGGGTAAGTTCTCTCTCCCCCGTGTCCCCTCCCTGCAGCTTTCTATACTGTCCTTCTCTCACTAACCAAAAACGATCTCTTGCTGTTTTCTATACTCTCCCTCTCTCAAGCCTGGTCTACACTAGTCATTTATTTCGGAATTAGCCGAGTTAATTTGGAGAAAAAAAATCATTCCTTCCACATGACCAAACTGGTTTCTTCGATTTAAAGGGCTCTTTAATCCAATTTCTGTACTTCACCTTGGCAAGTAGAGTAGCGCTTAAATCGAGATCGCAATCCCGGATTAAAAGTAGTGTGGATGCAATTCGAAGTTATTGGCTTCCGGGAAGTATCCCAGAATGTTTCCTTGTGACTGCTGTGGACAACACTCTCAACTCTGATGCACTAGCCAGGTGAGCAGGAAAAGCCCCAGGAACTTTTGAATTTCATTTCCTGTTTCGTCACCAGCAGCACAGGTGACCAGCAGCACAGTCCACTGTCATAGGCAATCATGCAGAGAGCACCATCACAAGAGATCACGCAGTCCCAGATTCGCAGATGAGCTCCAGAATGGTCCGAATGGGAGGTACTGGATTTCATCGAATGTTGGGGAGAAAAATCTGTTATGGCAGAACTACGTTAAAAAGAAAAGAACGCAAATATGTACGCTAAAGTCTCCAGGGCCATGACGGAAAGAGGCTACTCCAGGGACACAGAGCAGTGTTGTACAAAAATCAGGGAGCTCAGGCAAGCGTACCAAAATGCCAGGGAGGCAAATGGGCGCTGTGGGTCACAGCCGCATACATGCCGCTTCTACCGTGAGCTGCATGCAGTTATGGGGGTGACGACACCACTACCCCACCACTGTCTGTGGATATCTCCAAGGAGGAAGTTGAACGGAGCGAGGAGGATGAGTTATTGGAGGACGAAGAGGAGGAGGAGGAGGACAGTGCACAGGCGGCAAGTGGGGAATCCATTTTCATCCCTAGCCAGGAACTATTCTTAATGCAGGAGCCAATAGCCCCCACCCCCACTCCCATGATCCTGGAGAAGGTACTTCTGGCGAGTGAGCCTGATCGGAGCCATGCGGTGGCGGGGTGCGGGTGGGAAAACACAGCCACGTTGGGCTGTTTATGCTTAGTTTAAAGGGCTCATCCCTGCTCAGAGCCTCATCGGAGCCACGCAGTGGGTGCGAGTCTGTGTGTGTGTGTGTGTGTTGTGTGAAGCAATCATCCCAGAGAGCCTGCAGGACCTCCTTTTATACTGCAAACCTACCAGGCATTGCTTGCTATGAGAAAGGGGGCCCAGCAGTTTGAAAGTATTGAAATGAATGCGGAAGAAACAGAACCCCGCGTGCCCCTAGGGCTTACCATGGCTGGCTGCAAGCTGAATTCTGTTGCCCGGCTGTGTGTGATGTGCTGTGTACTATGAATTGCCTGTTTCACTGAGAAACAGTGTGTCCTTTGTTCTCTGAAATGTATCTTTTAAATACTACTCTTCCTTTTTCTCCTCCTGCAGGTGCAAATGTTTCAACGCAGCCCCAATCTACTCCATCCAAGAGGCTGGTCCAGATTAGAAGGCAGAAAAAAGGAACTTGGGACGACATATTCGCCGAGCTCATGCAGTCCTCCAGCGCTGATAGGGCCCCGCTGAATGCGTGGTGGTAAACAATTGCGCAGTCACGTAATGCATTACAGGAACACGAAGAGAGGAGGGACGCACGCGATGAGAGCAGGCAGGACACTATGGTCGAGCTCATGGGGGAGCAAACTGACATGCTGCCCTGTATGGTGGATCTAATGCAGGAAAGGCAGAAAGATCACAGATTGCCGCTGCTGCCCCTGTATAACTGCCCTCCTCCTCCCCAAGTTCCATAGCCTCCTCACCCAGACGCCCAAGAACACGACGGGGGAGGCTAAGGGGACTCCACACTCAACCCCAGAGGCTCACCCAAGCAGCAGAAAGTTGGCATATGTGAACTTTTGATTTGGTTTCTGGACTTCTCCTTCCCTTCTTCTCCACCCCATAACCCAACCCCTCCTCCCCCCATTTACCTTCTGATTTCTCTCCATGTGTTGTGCAATGAATACTAAAGAATGGTTTTTAAACAATTGTGACTTTATTTCCTTTCATATATATAGGGGGCGGGTAACTTCAAGATAAACAAACACAAGTGTCACACTGTACCCTGGCCAATCATGAAACTGTCTTTCAAAGCTTCTCTGATGCACAGCGCACCCTGCTGTGCTCTTCTAATCGCCTTGTTCTCTGGCTGTGCGAAATTGGCCACCAGGCGAGTTGCCTCAACCTCCCATTCTGCCATAAACGTCTCCCTTACTCTCACAGATATTGTGGAGCACACAACAAGCAGCAATTACAATTGGAGTATTGGTTGTGCTGAGATCTAACCAAGTCAGTAAACTGCGCCAGCGCTCTTTCAAACGCCCAAAAGCACATTCGACCACCATCCTGCATTTGCTTAGCCTATAGTTGAACTGCTCCTTACTACTGTCCAGGGTGCCTGTGTACGACTTCATGAGCCATGGCATTAAGAGGTAGGCTGGGTCCCCCAGGATAACTATAGGCATTTCCACATCCCCAACAGTAATTTTCTGGTCTGGGAAGTAAGTCCTTCCTGCAGCTGTTCCAACAGACCAGAGTTCCTGAAGATGCGAAAGGCCATGCACTTTCCCGGCCATCCCACCTTGATGTCAGTGAAATGTCCTTTGTGATCCACCAGTGCTTGCAGCACCATGGAAACGTACTTTACAGTTTACATATTGGCCGCCCGGTGTGCCGGGCCAAGATAGGGATATGCTCTGTCTATCGCCCCACTGCAGTTAGGGAACCCCAGCGCATTAAAGCCATCCACAATGGTCTGCACATTTTCCAAACTCACTACCCTTGATAGCAGCTGGTCAATGATTGCATTGGCTACTTGTAGCACAGCAGCCCCTACGGTAGATTTGCCCACTCCAAACTGATTCCTGACTGACTGGTAGCTGTTGGGCATTGCAAGCTTCCACAGTGCTACGGCCACGCACTTCTCAACTGTGAGGGCTGCTCTCATTTTGCTGTCTTTGTGCTTCAGGGCAGGGGACAGCAAGTCACACAGTTCCTGAAAGTGGTCCTACGCATACGAAAGTTTCACAGCCACTGGGAATCATCCCAGATCTGCAAAACTATGTGGTCCCACCAGTCTGTGCTTGTTTCCTGGGCCCAAAATTGGCCTTCCACGGCATGAACCTGGCCCAACACCACCATGATCTCCCAATCGCTGCATGCTGTGCTTCTAGGAACAGAGGTGTCCATGTCCTCATCAGGACAGTAATCGCATTGTCGTCGCTACCTCGCCCATTTTTGCAGAAACTTCACATATTGCTGGATAATGCGTGAGGTATTTACAATGGTCAAGACTGCAGCAGAGATCTGAGTGGGCTACATACTTGCCGCGCTATGGTGCCTGCATGGGTAATCCTGGAAAAATGGCATGAAACGTAGGAGAGCTGTTTGGTTCAAGATGGCTGATAAAAGGCGGGAAATGGTTTCCTTCTGTAGCTTTCACTGGAGCCCAGCACCGACAACATGGAGAAATTTGCTACTGATGCAAGAATGGGAGAGCAGAGTTTGCAGCGGAAGCTGTGCTGCTCGGTTGACGATGGCTGAACAACGGCGGGAAATGGTAAGGATCTTTCTCTCTTTTGCACAGCTCTGTTTTCTGCTTATTAACAAAAAGGGATCTTTCTCTCTCTTGCTGTTTTCTGTACTTTACACAGCCCTATGTCACTGACACAGAATCTCTCGCTAATTATTCTGCCATGTGAGTTCTTTCACCCGACCTTCTCAACCTTCCTTTATATTTCCTATTCTATTTAATTAGCCTTTGGTTTTTTAAATTGAGTTCAATTTTTTTTACTCTCATAATTTTTTAGTCCCAACAAAAATAACCTTTTACTACGTTCTTACAAACTCCTCTCTCTTGTTGCTTTCTCTAGTTTCCCCTCTTTCTTCTATTTAAGATAACCTTTCTTTCCTTTTTCCTCTAAGCCTAAGCAATCTTTCTTTTTTTAAAACTCCTTTTCTTTAAGGCCTCTGTAGCGAGAGGGCATAGTCTCCTGCCCTGACAGACAGGGAGGGATCCGTGAACGCCCCCCTGGTGGGTAGAACGGGGACTTGCATGGCCTCCCCGCTGGAAGCAGAGGGGTGGGACAGGAAGCGGAACTATAAAAGGCTGGTCCTCCAGCTCAGTCGGGGGAGGGCTGCCTGAGGAGCAGGACGTCTCTTCCCCGTTGCGTGAGCCCAGACCCAACGGAGACCGCTCTCCTGACAGAGACCCAGAGGTGCTGACAAAGCTGCCAGACGCCAGGATCTCCGAGGAGCTGGGGCTGCCACTAGCTGTCTATCCCAGCGGTTAACAACAACCCTGGAACCCATGTACACACGGAATGGGTGTGTAGGATGGAGCCAAGGGAAGCAGAATTAGGTTTGGCTGTGTTATTGACTACAAGCCAGCCAGCGTGTTGCGGCTGGACTTTCCCCGCTGACCCAGTGGCGGACAACTCCACCGCTGTTAGGGTCCTGGGCTGGGACGCAGTGGAATGGGAGGACCTGAGTTCCTCTGCCCCTACCACCTCAACGTCAGGAGTGGCAGCCTCCCCCCTGGTTGTCAGGAGGCCTGAATTGGTCTGGCACCCGCCTGAATCCAGATGCCAGAGGGTTGTCCTGACATTCCCACCAGAGAGCTAACCTCCCCTAGACTGTGACAGCTTTGCCGGACTGTAGGCCAGAGCCCCCCTACTTGACTGCTGCCCTACCCTGATCAAGGGCCAGGCAAATGGACCTCCTGCTGCTCTGCCTGCCTGACTGTAGGCCAGATCCCCTTCTCGACTGACGCCCTGCCCTGATTGAGGGCCCCGGGCAAACAGACTCTCACTGCTATTTGGCCTGACTGCAGGCTAGAGCCATTAACACTGAGCTAATTTTCCCCTGAACCACCGTACCCGGAAGTATCATAGCAAGGGGTGTGGTCTCCCACCCAGATGGACGGACGGTGGGGGCTGGGGGGGGCTGCAAACCCTTTACAGCCTCTCTTTCTACTCATTTGTACTTTTTCTCTAAATATGTCAAAACACAAGCACACAACCTTCCCCCGGCCAAACACAGAAAAATAATACAAAATAAATTTTCAAAATGGCCAACGGCATCAAAAACGTACACGACTGGAAATGGGGACGGAGGGCAGGATGTAAATGCAACACGGTGCATGGAAACCTGTCAAAAAGTACATGCTGATGAAAGCTATCGAGCAGTTAACTACTCACATGGCTGGGCAGGGCAGGCAGCCAATTGGGAAGAAGCCGTGTGTTCCACCTTGCTCCAGGTGGGCTCTGATGCACCAAGCCCCCAGAGAAGGGAGGCTTGCTTTTCCCAGAGCTAGGGCAGCTGGGCAGCTTCAATGAGCGGGCTATCCTCAGTGCACATTGTTGTTATCCTATGGACCAATGTCCATAGGCCGCAGCAGGCTGGAGGCTGGTTCTTGAAGGCCTCCAGGATGAAAATAGTCTGAGAAGCCAGGCATCGGACTGAGGACTTGCTGTCCTGCTGCAAGCCTTTGAGGTCTAAGATTGAAAGGAAGGAAATGGAGGTCAGAGCCATGGCACTCTGGAGAGCCCTGGCAGGCCAAGCCAGCTCTGTACCTCTCGGCCCACGACAAGGAGGCAGCAGGCCAGGTGGCAGGAGGCAGGGGACTAGCGGGAACAACCAGCAACCTCACTAAACATCCCCACCGCCCTCCACAGCTGGGGGAGCCTCCAGACACAGGCAAGAAGTCCCAATGAACCCCATTCACTCACTATTTCTAGGACTGCCTCATCCCTGCAGTATCTGAGAGCCTCATCCCTGCCTGTATTTACCCTCCCCCTTCCCCCCACAATGCACAGATGGGCACTTAGGCCTAGAGAGGGGAGAGTCACAAAGGGGCTTGGGCACTGTTAGGCGCCGCCTAACTTCAGGTGCCCTGCTGCCCTCCAGGAAATGCCGAGGAGGGAGCTCAGCCATTCTCTAGCTCCGGTTGGGAGGCCCAGCTGTGAATCTGCTCTGGGAGTGAGGAGTCTGAGCTATGTCACCCACCCTTCCCTTTTCCCGAACACATGTGGTGGAGATGTTGCTCTGCCCTGTGCTGCCCAGGGTCTGGACACGCAGCAGGGAGGTAGGTGACCGGACGTCACTTCAGCCTCATTTGGAGCAGTGGCTTGACCCCAGGTGTCCCACGTGGAGGTGACTGCCCAAACACTGGGCTAGTGAGTGCAAGGGGGAGGCAGCACCCCACTTTGGCTGTGTTTGGGGGGCAATCATCTGCGAAGGCCAGCCAGCTAAGGCCCAGTTTGGGGATCTACCAGGCCGCAGCTCTGAGGTCAGGCTAAGTGCCTGGGCACATGCCAACCAGCAGACACGACAGGGTGAGGGGCCAGCTGATCAGGGGGTTGGGGATTTACATTTTGCATCCCCTTGTGGCTCTCGCCTGTGACCACGTTGCTGGCATCGGAGATTGAACCCACCCTGCAGCCCTGGGCCATTCATCCCCTAGTGCTCAGTACTCAAAGCGGGACCACTCACTTGCAGATGGCGCTCAACTTGTTCTGGCTCCCTGGTCCAGCTGCCGGGCAGTGAGCCCTACACACACAAACAGCTCATCACATCACCGCGCCCCCAGCGAGGGTGTTAAAGAGCCTGTCACCTCCAAGCACCGCGGCTTTCCCCGCCTCACTGGCCAGGACACGCTCCTGAATCCCCAGGGAAAGGGCGAGTCCCCAGAGATGGCTACAGGGCTGGTTGCCAAAGGAGAGCACAGCGCCTTGAAGGTCCACTCCCAAGAGCCCACGGTGGGGTGGGGGCGGAGAATGGGGACTGCATGAGGAGCAGTGGGCTTAGAGGGGTCCTATCAGCCGATCAGGCAGTTTGGGGTGAGCTTGCTCCTGTGGGTTTCTGACACCCTTCGCCTTCATTAGGGAATCAGGAGCCCAGGGTCACTTCGCTGCTGGCAGGGACTGAGGAGAGCCTGGGACCAGATCCAGCCCTCTGCTAAAGGGACCCTCTGCTCTGTGGTTACCTAGGAACCTGATGGCTGCTTCCCTAACTGGAGTCTGTGGGTTCTGCAGGAAGGCCATGGTCTGGCACAGGAAGTCATCAGCTCTCCTGCTGTAGCGCCTCACCTAGGAGCCAGAACAAGGGAGAACAAGATTATGAAAGGCCTTTCCGTCCCACAGGCCAGCTTCCAGGTGTGTGGAGCGCACGCCTGTTTTTGCCCCTCCTTCCTGTGCTGGGAGGATCACGCAGAGGACCACACCCAGGGCCAGGTGTGGTCCCGGCTGGGGCTCAGTGTGGGCACAGAGCCAGGCAATCGGGGGTGCCCTATCCACTGATTCCTCCACTTCTGCCAGCGAGGGCTGTGCAGTGACAGGCCAGAGGGCTCCCTTCCCTGGCAGGCACAGATTCGCCAGCTTTCCGAGTGCTGGATGAGGCCACTGAGCTGGAGCCACCGCAGGACTTGGGCGGCACTGCTGAGGGTGTCCCAACACACCTGCAAACAAGAGGGGCCGGGCGAGCCGGACACAGTTACGGAGCTGGAAGCCACTAGCCTAGTTACCGGAGGCCAGGAGGCCGTGGCGTGCTGAACGCCCCTGCCCTGGCTGCTCACGGAAGGGCGGCGGTGTGGCTAAGGCAATGGCTGGAGACCTGACTCACCCCCAGCCTCCTGCAGGAACTCAGGCAAGTTGCTTAGGCCCAGGGCTGCAAAGGGATTTAGGTGCCTAATGCCCATGGGGTTCAATATTTTTGAGGCTGCGCCTCAGTTCCCACCTCATGGGGTGAATTCATTAGTGCTGGTGGCATTTGTGTCCCAAGTGATGGGGGCCATGAGCACCAGCATGTGCAGAGGCATGGGGAGGGGCTTGGGCATGTCATGGCTAGTACGGGCGGTCCGGGCCGCTTGGCTAAGGGCACATTGGGTCCTGTGTACCATCTGGAGGCTGAGTAGCCCTGCTCCTGGTAGGGATATGGCCAGGGTTGTGCTCTTCCCACAAGCACAGCCAGGAGAGTGTGCAGAGGCCAGTGGCTGTAGGAGTGGTGAGGCGACCACCGCCCCACCCAATCTCTCAGCCTGACTGCAGGGGGTGTTGAGCTCAGAGGATGCAGAGAAGACTCAGCAGTTGGGTGGGGTTCCATGGTCATGGCACTACTGGACTCAACATTCAAGTGATTTTGAGTGCCTGATTGTCACAGCTCTGAGCACCTGCCCTCACCGGCCAGACCCTTTAAAGGGGGTGTCACATGTTGCCCCCAAACAAATGGTCGCTCTGTAACTATCTCAGCTGCAGACTCCACCCGTGGCCTCACCTGGGACACGTTGGGACGCCATCATGAACAAGGAGGAGCAGTGGGACCAGGCTCTGGAGCACATACTCCTTCATCTCACTCCGGTTGGGCCACCTTACAAGCTCCAGCAGGTCTTTAAAAAGGGTGATGGAGAGCACCCGAGCTTGCTGGTCACCTGCAAGAGATGATATAGGAGGGGAGGAGACACTGTGACAGTCATTCTCATCCAGCAGGGCAAGTGCACACTGTGCCAGAGATGTCTGCCCTGCAGGGGTATTGGTAACTCACCCCAGCCATACAGCCACAACTGGGGCCAGAGTCTCATGGGCATAGCGCCATTGAAGGCAATAGAGATGCAGATTTCCACCAGCTGAGGGGCTGGCCTGGTAACTTCTTGGCCAGGGAGAGCAGTAGTGGGGGTGAGACTGCCCCTAGGCTCTCACAGCCAGCTCTGGGTGCACTGACATCAGCACCCGCCTGTGTCAGCCAAGGGGAAACATTCAGGATGGAGCAGTGTCAGGACAGGGGCGGCAGAGAGGGAGCGATGAGGAAAGATTCAAAGAGCGAAGGGGGGGTGTAGTTTGTCCACCCACTTTGCAGGCCCAGCTCACACTGGTGTTGACCCACAGCAGCCCTCTAGCCGGGCCAAGGGGGCCAGGCATAGGGGGCAAATTTCTACATTGGTGTTTGTTTGGGCCATGCTCAGGGACCTGGGGTGAATGTGCAGGAGCTCCCAGATAGGGGGCCTTGGAAGCCATGACTGGAAGCCACCCAGCCTCCAGGGGTTTGGGGTGGGGTGAGGGGTCAGCTCAGAACAGCTGGGCAGGCTCTGTACAAAACACATGGGAGGGGTATGGGGGCATCAGGGCTGCACTGCAGTGGGCACAGGCAGATGTTGAACTGCCACCTCTCTGGTCTTCCTCCAGTTGTTGAGGCCTGTTTGCCTTTCCCTGGTGATGGGTGTAGTAAGTGCAGGCCATGATAAAGGCCCAGTATGAGGCCTGAGGCCTGAACTAAAGTAATGAACAAGACTTTGCTAATATAAAGCAAAGTTAAGCTGTGAGCCAGAGGCAGGCCCTGCTCACAGAAGCTGGCAAGGAAAGGGCTGATACATATCTAAAAGGTACTGAACATTCACAAACTTGCACATTCCACACAGATAACAAAGAACAGGCTGGCCCATCCCAATGACAGGGGCAAAAGGGTAAAATGATGGATAGAGTTGTTTTGATCGAACCAACATGTACAAGGTAGAAGGGGGCACCTAAATACATAGAAAGGTTGTACCGTGCTACGTGGAGGGGTTGTACCTCATACGTCAGGTGTGATGTGTAACTTGTTTGTGTCTGTGTATAAGAATGCATCCCTGGGGCGGTGCCTTTGTCCGGCCGAGGGGGCAGTGGAAAGTCCCGCCAATGAGCCGGGTCCATTGCCAAGAGGCACTTTCTCTTAGTATGCCCTGAATTAGGCTAAGAAACCTACAGGGAACTGCAATTGTGTCCGAGGTCGCAATAAACCTAGCCGACGTGGCTTTGCATCTTACTGGACTCTGTGGTTATTGGGGGTTCTCGTCGGGTCTGCTGTGTCAGCTATCTGCAGAGCTGGGGTAGCACACCGAGGGAACACACGCACGCAGCCGAGTGATATCAACAAGGAGAAAGCAGAGCACCACACCGGTAGCACTCTGACAACACACTTCTGACAACAATGGGCGTTGTGTTCATTAACACTATTTGGATATAACCCCTGCCCCATAAAGAACCTGTTCTGTTCCCCCCGGGCCTGAGAGGGGTTTGGTTTAAAGGGCTCGCCCCAGGGCGAGATCCTGCATCCTTGGTCCAGGCTGCCCTGTCCCTTTGGCCAGCTGGGGATCCAGGAGACCCTGGGAACAGCTTTAGCCAGGCCTGTGCCACTACTAAATAAAGAGCGGCAGTATGAGAGCTGGGGAGTCCCTCCAGGAGCCCCCACTGGGGCATTACCCCTGGAAGGCAGTAACGGATGGGCCCCTTTCTCCTGCCCGCTTGCTGGATCTCGCCACCCAGTGTGGGACTGAACATCAGTCTGGTGAATGCGCCGGCGGGGGCTAGTTTGTGGGTACAAAAGATCTGAGGAGAACTTTCCCCTCCTTTGACGCTGCCCTGCCATGAGAACGAAGGGGAGAGGAAAGGGCGGTAGCTGCAGAACCTACAGACAGAGCCATTTCCTTATGGCGCTGACAGGCCAGCTGTAGGATTCCTGGCCAGGGAAAGGAGGGGCAGATTTTCACCAAAGTACCATCACTTGTCACCCTGGAAGCCAGCAGAGCATTGCAGCACCCTGTGCTGCAGAGGCCCTCGCTGCATGCAGGCTCAGGAATGCACGTCCTTCCCCAAGGGGAGCCTCGTCCCCAGGCTGCCCTCATCCTTGTCAGTAGGCCTGCGGGACACCAGGGTTCCCATCCTTTCTGCCATGTGCTCATGGAGAGTGAGAGGAAGGCGGAATGGGCTCATGATTTATGACAATCCGCTTTCTGGCTAGGACCATAGCACAGGCCCTGCTAGCCCACCCCCTAGCCCCCATTCACATGTCCGCAGTTTGATGGGATCTCCTGTGAGCTGCCAGGCCTTACATCATCAAACAATGGCAGGAGTTGCTCAGCCACTTGCACAGCCGCGCAGCTGGCGCCTGCCTGTCCATGCCGGGCGAGGAGGTGTTTCAGCACGGCGATGGCCTTGTGGATGAGGGCTCTGTCTACCTCCTGGAGTCGCTCCAGGACATCTGGCAGCAGACGCTGGAGTTTCCCACCTGTGTGAAACAAGGAGCTGCTTTACGAAACACCTCCAGTGACCCAACAAGCCATTTCCAAAACAATGTCTGCCTCCCTGCAGACAGAGGCATGGGAGCTAGGTGCTGGGGTGCTGCAGCACTCCCAGGTTTTACGCAGGACTCTGCTCCTGGCCCCACACACAGGGTCCCAGCTGCCGGCCCTGCGCCAACCCCCAGCTATGGCCCCAGCCTTGGTCCCTTGCCCCATCCATCCCCGCCCCGCCTCCTGGAGCCATGGCCCTGCTCCTGACCAAAGCTCTAGTGGTGGAGGGGTGTGGACAGGGGTAAGGGGGTGCAGCACCTCCACTATAAAAAGTCTTCCAGCTCCCTGCATCCAGAGACATATTACAGCCTCAAAGCCTTTGCACAGCCAGCTAAGATCACGGGCAGTGGGTCTGGCAACCTGCAACATAAGCAGCTGCTTCCTTGTCCCCCAGATCTCAGGGGATGGTTTTTATTAGCAGATATCATCCATGGAAGTTCTCTACACAACACGTTGACCCCAAATAAATCAAGTGTATTATTGTTCAAATAGCACCTCGAGGGCCTGTCTGCAATAAGGGCTTGTGCTGGGGGCTTTCCAGGCACAGTCAGAGACGGTCCCTGCCCTAGAGCTTACAGGCTAGACACACGAAGGAAGGATTTCTATCCCCATTGTACAGACATGGAACTCGGGCACAGAGAGGTTACGTGACTCGCCCACAGTCACTTAGGGAGTCTGGCGGAGCCAGGAACCGAACCTGGGTTCTCCTGAATCCTGGTCCTTACAGCCCAGCCTAGGGGAGGGAGCCAATATTGCACACTAGTTCTAGGGTTAGTCTGTTACTAAAAGCCAGATTCAGTCATTTCTGTATTTGGTTTTTCAACCTTTCAAAGTCAGCCCCACAAAATCTCAACCGCATCAGGGAAAAATAGGTCATATACAGGCTAACCGGTTCCAGAAAGGAAAATGAACCACAAGCAAGTGAAAACCAGGCTGAAGTGCATGGAACGATGGGAATGGTGTGTAACAAAGAGAATTACAGTCACGCCTCTCCATGTCTGATCTAGTCATAGTCCGGGTTTAATAAACCGGACTGACCCCTATTCTCAGGCGAAGTAAATTATCATTAACTAGAGTTGCCTTCAGATTGTCTCCTCTTACCAGGCTGTCAGATCTGTGTATTTAAGCCCCAAGGACTTTCTCTGCCTTCACTATATTGTGGGTATCAAACTTGTTATGAGATCTTAGCAGCAAAAGGCCCTTCCAGAGCTCTTCAGAGGAGCGAAAAGTGCTGGACAGAGCCGTGACGCCAACAGTTAAAACCTATGAGGCTTTAAAAGGGGATTTGTAGGAAAAAATGGTTCCTAATTGTAGTGAAATGGCTCTATCCAAGCGTCCCTGATCACTGGGGTCGCCAGCATTCCCTGGGGTCTAGAGTCTGCAGCTCTGCTGCTACTCTAGTGCTAGGTTCTTGGATCACAGAGACCCCAGACACAATCAGGCCCAGCTGTGCCAGATGCTCCACACACCTAGAGACGCACTCCTGCAGGAGCCAGGCCCTGCCCTGCAGAACAGCAGACAAAGGCCAGGCAGGGGCTTGCCCAAGGGCACCCTGCAGGTCAGTGGCAGAGCCAGGAATAGAAGCCAGGGCTCCTGACTCCAGGCCAGGGCCATACCCCTGGGAAGGTTTCAATGACCCCAGCCCTGCAGCAGCTCCCCGCGGTTCTGGGTTTATCCCCAGCCCTCCTCCCCTCTCACCTTCTCTGGGAGACGGGCCAGATTGAGGAGGCCTTGAGCCCCAACCAGCGCACCACGGTCTGGTGGTCTCTCAGCTGCCTGCTCATCTCCTCCACGATGGCGCCTTCCAGCCCGTAGCCAAGGTCAGGCACTGGAGGAGCTAACACACCAACAGCAAATCAAGCCAGAGAACGGGCTGGCCTCTCGCGACTCATCTCTGCCACGGGGCCCTTAGCTCCACTGGCCAAGGCCCGGCATGGGCTGCATGCAGGGCATCGCGATTGGTCACTGTGTGGGCCCCACTGAAACGCTGCTAGCGCGACGGCCCCTCGAGGCTCCAGCTGAGATCAAGGCCTGCCCTGCTCCCTCACTAAGGCTCAGCTGCACACGGAGCAGTGGTGTGGGGGGTGGGGTCTGCAGCCTTGTGCTCCAAAGGGTCGCCCGGTCTGCGGGGGGCAGGTGAACTGGCCATGAATGGGCAGGCGGCTGCCCGGCCTGCGCATGGCACACGGATGTCAGAGGGGGCTCGAGGGCCGAGGTCACACAAGGGACCATTCTATGGAACTGAGCCTTGGGGAACAAGAGACACCTGACCCTGGGCCTTGCTCCAGCCCCATGACACCAGCTGGGACAGGTAACAATGCCCAGACTGAGTGACTCCACCCCTAGGGTTGTAGGAGCTTTCCCTGCCCCTGCTCACCCACCCACCCCCAGGGCCTTCAGGGCCACCCTCCTGGCCATAGGCATGAGCGGCAGTTCCATTGGCCCATGGTGCCTGGGCACCATGGGCCTCAGCCCCACCTTTCCCACGTCTCCCAGGCCATTTAAAACAGCCTGGGGCCCCACCACCACTGGCAGCGCAGCAGAGCGGCCTCCTGCCTGCTTGCTCCCATGGCTGCCAGCCCTCCCTGTGGCCCCTGGGTGGGGTGGGCGTGCCCTGCAGCCAGTAGGAAGCTGTGGGGCAGTGCCTCGGGTAGCAGCACATGGAGGGTCCCCGGCCTGCCCTGCCTAGGAGCCCCAGATAAGCGCCGCACCCTCCCAACTCCTCCCAGAGCCTGCCCCCCCACCCCTTTCCCGACCCCACTCTGGCCCCCAAACTCCTTCCCAGAGCCTGCAGCCCCTCCCTCCACACACCCCTCCTGTCCCCAAACTCCCTCCCAGAGCCTGCCTCCCCACCCTCTCCTGCACTCCCACCCTCTGACCCATCCCAGAGCCTGCACCCCAGGCCCTCCCCACCCAAACTCCCTCCCAGAGACTTAGGCAGGTTGGGGCAGAGTTTAGGGGCAGAGTTTGAGAGGGGCAGGTTCTGCTGAGCACCACCAAAATTTCTACAAATCTGCTGTCCCTGGCCATAGGTCAGCCCCATGCCCCAGTCACCGCTGGGCCGGGTTTCTCACGACCCTCACCCGCTGGTGAGGCTCACCTGAATGAAGAGCGCCACGGCCGGGACGCATCGCCATCGTCCCGATCGCTGAGGATGGCCATCAGATGGTAGAAAATCCAGTTTCGCTCCTGGAA
>NW_024100774.1:0-100486 GCF_016161935.1 Mauremys reevesii | reverse complement strand
AGATTTAGTTACATAATGTTAAGTTACCATTTATAAGTGTTTTGTGTAATGTCATTGTTAAAGCTTGTGGCAATTGTCTCAGATTTTGGCAAACTGAAGACACCTGTTATAGAAATCAAAGCTGGTATACACTTTTGAGGTTGTGATTACAGAAAGAGTTACAATCATAGCATAAAAGGCCAACTGCCAGCAACAGTTCAGGAATCCCAGAAGCTGAGTCTGAGAGAGACAGGCAATGCAGGGTGACCAGCAAGAGAAGCCATACAAAAGCTACCAAAGAGAGGCAGGCAGAGCTGACTGACCAGGAGCTGAACAGCAGCAGCGATTTGATTTTTAAAAGAAAGCAGTGTAGTTTTAAGTGCTGTTCAATTTGTATTAAAGGATTTTGTGCCTTGTTTAGGATTTTAGATCATATTGTAGTAGGGATTATTAGTTATTTAAATAAAAGATACTTCTTTTAGAAAGAGAGAGATACTGCCTGGAGTCAATTACTTTATCGGAGAAGAGTTATATCCAATTGTCCTTTAGTGTTTCCTTAACAACTCTAGGAAACTTTTATCTTGGGAAGAAGAGACTAAGGGCAATAGGCAGATTATAGCAGTGCCCCAACATCCATTTTGGGAGTAACACTGCCTCTTCAAAGCATGGTATTAATCGATGTTAGAGCTCACACTGCCTCATTGTCAACATAGGGTGTCCTGTCTGATAAAGATGTCAGCCGGTAGCCAAGCTCAGGGTACAGGAAATGTTGGCTAAGCCTTGCAAATGGTCAAATACTGAAGGTAGTTTCTATGTTTTTGTCACACTGCCCTTGTATATCAGTTTCAAAGAAATATTAAAAGTGCCTACTTGCAAAAAGTTCCACCAAACAGAAAGGTCTAGAATATTACATTCATTTTCTTTTTCTCTACACTTAGCCCATCATTTAATAAAACAACTCTTTCTCTGGTATCTCTGTTTCTTTCTACTGCTGGAGAATCTGCCTTCTTCATTCTACTCCTTCTCAACGTGCTGGTGAGAACCTGTAGAAAGGCATGAGCTTTGGAAGCTGTTCTCATCCTGTATTGTTTCCACTGCACTACAGCTGTGCAGCTCTGCAGTACGCTAGGAGAAGTTGGACCTCAGCAAAGCACTTTATTCCCTTGGCTGTCCTCTTCTTGAGGTGCTAGTAGTCGTAGTAAAGCACAAAGAAGGAACACAAATACTGCAGCAGGAGGCCATTAGCCATCGTTTTGCAGAGTAACCATTCTTCAGTTATAAATCTGGCATGAGAGGAACGGGAATGGGGGGCATGCAGATCCTCAGGCCACGGTTCAGCTTCAAAGTGCCTCCCACACATGAGCTCATTAAACCTCACAACGTACCTCATAAACGCACCCATGAGAACTAAGACAAAGATTTATTCCACTGAAGAAGGAAATACCCACACGTGACCTCTTGAGAGGTTCAAGGTGGGAATACACAGGCTTCAGTTCTCTGAGGCAGAGCACAGGCTCCGCTCTCTCTTCTCACTCCACTGCAGGGCAGAGAAAGACTAGTGTAAAATTCAACTGTGCTTCAAAGAGCAGCACTCTGTTCACAGGAAAGTTGAATAAAGGAAACTACCAGGCCAACATGCTCTCCAAACGAGCATCCCTTTGCTGCCTTCTTGACAAATAAGGACTCATTACCATGGTTCCTGAATCAGCCACTTGGAATGTTTACATTAACTCAGGTTTCCTGGCCAAATTCAAATGTGGATATTTACAAGCTACCTTCCTGAATTTCTGGAAAATTTAAATCTAATGCTTTTCTGCTCTTCTTTCCTACTCCTCCTACCTTCCCGTAACATGGGATATTTATTAAGAATCCACAGTGCCACACTTCACACCAAACAGGAAAAACAACTCCTAGGAGGGCGTCAGTAAGAATTTTTCCTCCTCTTCAACCTACTAAATCATCGTCATGCAGTCTACAAAGACACAGTTCAGTGATGGCTCCTTTATGGACATGATCATCAGGAATGCCCCACCTGGTGGGTAGGTCCATGCATCTTTCTAAAGCAGCTGACCAGACACTTCAAGGCCTGTACAAGAATCCCAGCTGTCTTCTCTGGGCTTACTTGGTTTGTCTGGATCTCTCGAATTTTCATTGACACCAAGCCCCACACGTGCCCTGGCCAGAGAACCCCATCACATTCCAGTGTCCTTCCCTGAGTGCTGGGAAGTGGAGTGAAGGACTTCCCAGCAGGCTGTTGCCCACCGTTAAGCATGGGGAGAGGTGTGCATTCCAAATCACTGCCACAAGGAGAGTGAGACTGAAAAACCTCCTGTCAGGTCCCCCAGCTGGATTCATGAATAGATTGCTCACTGCAGGGGGGCTATCAGATACCCTGTCAGCAAAATCTCCAGCCCCAACACATCCCAGTGACCAAAACCAATGCCATACCCTCCCCAAAGAACTTGTCCCCTGCAACCAAAATCCATTTTTATTTCCTCCCTTCCCCTCAAGTTATTTGCACTCCTTTACATGGCTAGGTCCTGGGCTACTTGCTACTCTTCACTGCTTCATCAGCCATCACAGCCTTGTCACCCACCCTCCATCAGCCAGAAGACAGACACTGTTGGAGGGAACATTCTGAGCCCAGCCACCTGCCAGGCTCAAATTCTCCATTCCCCATCAAGACTCAGGTGAGAGACAGGCAGTTCTTTGCCTCCACCCTCCCCAGGCTGCTGGATGGATCCACTCTGCACAGGGCTCAGGCAGCTTCCTTCTCTGGCTCCAGCCCGTGAAATGCATTCTGGGGTAACGTGAGGTGCTGCTGCCATAAATATGGGGCAGCAACTCTTGCTTCCCGGCACATTCCCTGCAGGAAGAAGAGAATGGAGGTTCTGTATGCTTTAAAGAGACAGACCTCTCCTTCAATACACAGAGGAGAATTTTAAAAAATAGACAAAGGCGTTGGCTGGCAGGGGCATCCCACGAGATTTCCCAGTAAACATATGGGACAGTCTGCTCCTGGATTAGTGGTGCACTGCAGCTTTTTACTCACAGTTTCATCTTCACAGAGTTAGCTATCGGTTCATTGCATTAGGGAGTGTTGTAGCCTCCCAACATCCAGTATTTCACCCAGGTTCCATTAGAAGGCAGATTACGAACAATTTTGTCAATTTAAAAACAAAACCCCCACACATTTTCAGTTTTTTTCAAGTTGGTAACTAGGATCAATTCTGAAAATTAAGTCTTTAACGTTTGCCTCCTTTGGAAATATTTTGCTAATTGTCTAATGTTTCCTTGTCTCCTTCCCTCTATTCAACACAATCCCCTAATATTACAAAGCTTTGTGTCTGGGTAACCTTGGAAACTGGCTTCTGTGATAGGAAACTGTTCAAGAAATTAACGTCATAAGAAACTCTGCATGTTTAATCTGGTTGAATAAAAGCTTTGTGGTTTTTCAAACCCAGAACTCAAAGGTGTTGTCAATCAGTGGATTTGGAAAATATCTGTAGGGCCCTCAGATCAGGTAGGTAGGAAAAGCAGCCAGGACCACACGATATTTACAGGCAAATAGCCCCTGGCTGGGGTGAAAGCTTCTGAACATTTGCCCTTCTCCTGCCCAGCAATTAATTCTGCCCCCCCCCCCGCATCTGATACCGATGACATTCTTCAGACTCCATTTTGTGTCCCAAGCTTCTATTTGGAATAAGCAAAAGTCAGTCCACCATTGGAAGCTGCAGGTCATATACAATTGTAAGCTGCAGGTCACATGATATTGCTGAGCGCATACATTACAAAAGTAGGCTAAAGGTTACAGCCGCTGAATGTAGGTAAAAAGGTCATAACTGAATGAATCTAGGCTAAAGGTTACGAAAGTGGTAAACAATGATTGACAGATAATGGCCCACATGGGCTGACAGGCAGCTAGCCAACAGAATGTAAACAAGTAGGATGATATAGCAGATAACCAATGAAATGCTGAGTCTAAAAATAGATAGAGTTCCCAGGATAAAAGAAATGTTTACTATTTTTGTGGAAAACAGAGGTAGACCCGCCTGAGAAGCGATATCTGTATAACACATGGCAGATTCCCTAACGGGACAGATAACAGTTTGGGTGTTTTTGTGGAAAACATAATTGTGGTCATGACGAGAACCAAAAACCACAATCCTTTAAGTGAGAGGATAGGAACTAGAGTTATAATCTGCATTCCCGCCATAGTCTCTGAGTTAGGTGTTTATAGCCAGTGGTGCTATCTGAATAGGGAGGCCACTTGCTCTCATCGAAGTGTCCCAGATATGATTCCCCAGTATCCTGGAAGACAATATTTGGGATCAATGGATATAGAAGTTTAGTCCCCTTAAGTTCTTTTATGAGATTCCAAATAGGGACAAAAGATTTAAAAGGATGATTTTTGTTAAAGAGCATAGGAAACTATGGTGTTATCAGTATTGATATTAAACAAAACCTCAATGTTACAACTGATTTAGTAAATAAAGGTTCTCTTGAAAGTTACACATTTTTACTAGTTGTGTATATTGTTACAATTGTTCTTTCATTATTTGTTTAAATAACAAACTATATTTAATAAAAGAAAGTTTTGGAAAAGAAGATGCGTAATGTTGTTTTAAAATGAGGAATGGGATACCAAAAATCCAATGTGAATTGATGAATAAGAGGAATGTAATTTACTTTTTACACTAGGAGGGGATAAAACCTTTGTTTATTTGGAAGACGGAAGTGTGTTTTCATGTTAGAAAACCTAGTGACATAAGAATTAAAACAGAAAATGTCATGTATAGGTACAGGTATGTACCTTGTATACTAACCAAAGCATTCAGAGAATAAAAGTGGGACAACAAGAATATAACGTGCCCCCTATTTAAAAAAAAAAAAAACCAAACAAAAAAAACGCAAGGCACAAACACAAAGAGCACAACCATTACAGCTCCAAAAGCATCTTGAGAAAATTTTTTGGGGATTGTTAAAAGATACTAGTTTAGTTAAGAAATATTACCCCAAATTAACAATCAATTGAAAGTGAAAGATATCAAATTAAAAATGAAAATGTATTCATTAGGCTAGACTAGGTAAAAAAAAAGAAGAAACTAATAAAATAGCCCTGAGAAATGTGATCAATATTAAAAAAGAGAATAAAACTAAAATGGATCTTGCACCCACAAGAGTGACAGATAAAATAAAGCCAGTCCCACTATCTATCTATAGATAGATAGATAGAAAAAGGGGGCATCAAAATGGTTTCACGTCTCTCAACTAAAGTAATAGGAGGAAAATTCTGAAAAGAATTGCAAATATAACTGTGTACCTAGTTGTTAATTGAATGTTTGGACTCCCCAGAGAAGTGAGAAGATTTTTCTATTATTTCTTTTACAGGTAAAAGAAGAACACGCCAGGACCCAGAAGATACCAGATAAACCGTTGGGACTAGGTGATCCTAGTGTGCTGTTAAGGGGAAATTCGTATCCTAACTCAAAAAAATTAAATCGTGATTAATCGCAGTTTTAATCGCACTCGTAACAATAGAATACCAACTGAAATTTATTAAATATTTTGGATGTTTTCTACATTTTCAAATAGATTGATTTTGATTACAGCACGTTCTATTAATATTTTTATTACAAATATGTACCCTGTAAAACGAAAAGCAAAAGAAATGGCATTTCTCAATTCACCTCATACATGTATTCTAGTGCAATCTCTGTCATGAAAGTGCACCTTACAGGTGTAGAGGCATGTTCCAAAAAATAACTGCACTCAAAAGTAAAACAATGTAAAACTTTAGAGCCGACACGTCCACACGGTCCTACTTCTTGTTCAGCCAATCCCTAAGACTAACAATTATTTTTACATTGAAAGGAGATAATGCTGCCCACTTCTTTTTACAATGTCACCTGAAAGGAGAACAGGCATTTGCATGGCACCATTGTAGCCAGTGTTGCAAGATAGTCACGTGCCAGATATCCAAAATATTTGTATGCCCTTCATGTTTCAGCCACCATTCCAGAGGACATGGTTTCATTCTGATGACACTCCTTAAAAGAGCTACAACAGTGCCATTTGCACGTTTAACTTTCATGATAAAGAGATTGTACTACAGTACTTGTAGGAGTACTTGTATGAGGTATTGAAAATTACTATTTCTTTTGGGTTTTACCATGCAAATATTTGTTAGAAAAATATGAAAAATATCAACTGAGCACTGCACACTTTGTATTCTACATTGTAACTGAAATCAATATATTTGAAAATGTAGAAAACATCCAACAATATTTCAATGAATGGTATTCTATTATTGTTCAACACCGCAATTAATCGCAACTAATTTTTAAAATTTCTTGACAGCCCTTCTTCCTAAACAAATGAAGGATCCCCAAACTGTTTGGCTTGCATTAGCCCCAAAGGACATAAAAACGTGCTTATTGTAGAGGCTTTGATTATAGATGTTTTATTATCGAAGCTTTTCATGTGTGTTTCTCTTGGGGCTAATGCAAGCCAAACATGTCCTAGCAATTAAATCCATTTCAGCTCCCAGCCCTACACACTGGAGTAACAAAAGACAATGCCATTGCCTCTCCTAGCAACCACACCCAATTCATCACCAAAACAGACAAAACTAATTCAACTTCCCCTCCCACAAAAAAAAAATCACTCCTAAAAAAAGCAACTCCTCCAACTCCCCCAAACTCACCCCAATCACAAAAAGGAAATTCACTCTCCCTCTTGTAGCCCATAGAACCAGCTTTAGCATTTATTTTCTTTGGCAGTAACACAAGAAACCTACAGGCCTCTAGCCTACAAGACACTGGCTGCAGCAGTTAGCATAAGGCTTGAAGCCTTCAAAGTCTGGCTCAGATAAATGGCTGAAGGGTTGCCCTTAAGTCTGGGGGAACTGGGAACAGAGTTTGAAGGGAGAAGTCGGTCCATAACAAAACCAGCGACCCACACGAACATGAGCTAACACCAGCTTTTGGATATCTTAGGATAGAACATCTGCAGAAGTCTGACCAAAACAGTGCCATGGCAATGAATTGATGTCTTTTACAAAAAGCTGAGATCGTTAATAAACTAACCTAGAGGAGAAGGGCAACCCAACGTGAGCAGAGTGAGGACATTCAAATAAGGAAGAGGCACGAAACTCCCACTGAATATACATGGCACATAGTGGCATCAGCATAACATATGATCAAAGTTGTTACCCAGCCTGCCTGCAGGAGGAAAGAGAAATGTAGCCCTTGGGAGATACTAGGATGATAGCCACTGGTGATGATAAGGAAGGTGATGGCTAGCATATCAGGTTGTTTTCCAAGGATGGTGTGAGTATATGGATGTTCAGATGTACATTCTGTATCACCTATATCTACCTTGCTGGGTTAGAGTGTTTGTGACTTTGCTAAAAGTATTAACTACTGTAAATGCGGAAGGGTTCCTAAAATGTAAGTGTTGCAACTGTGCACATCAGGGTTCCCAACTAAATAGGAATTTTAATCATACTAGGCCTGATCTTGGGACAAGAACCTGTCAAACCTCAGAGAGAGAACTGGGCATTCTGAAGTAATCAATAGAATTAAGAGAAGATTCATAGATTGGGCCAAACCCCTCTCCCTACTTCTCACCAGTGATCCAAATCAATTTAACTGTGCTCTCAATGCACTCTAGAGCACAAAATAATTATTTGGCCCTCCCCCAAAGCATCCTAGGAATGAAAAACACACTGCTTTACCTAAAAAGAAGAGACTAGGTGCTTTTATCCCCATTCTATCCCTGGGGCAGGGTTGTTCAGTAACTTTGGCAAGTCACAGACAACCAGGAGCATAACTACAATGGGAAACCAGCTCTCCTGATTCTCAAGCTCCTCTTCCAAACTCCGCTAGAATTAACTACGGTCCCAGATGTTACTAAATCGGAGGCTAAATGCAGACAGACACAACAGAAGCCAGATACTTTATGCTCCCTGTGCTAAGCTCTCAGGATCATAAATTCAAAAAAGGGGCCTCGGTCACTTGAACTAAAGAAGAATCACTCTCAGATCTCCTTAACATTTGGGCTTTTATCCTCTTTCTGGGCTAGAGAGGGCAAGATAATGACAAAAACGTGGGCAGACCAAGCAGGGATGCACACATACACAAGACAATATATTCCCTGGTAGGAGTTAGCACCTAGTTGTCATGGCGATTGTGGTACAGCTTTCATTATGGCATCACCGGGCTCACACATAGCTATTGGGGCACTGAGCTCAAGTCAGTGCTCAACTTGGCCTCTGGGAGAACTGGTTGGCGCTGAGGGATATTTCAATCAGTGTGAGACTTGGCAGACAGGCCTGTGATAGAAGTAAGTGAATTTTTTCAGATGGCCAATGTAACACAGCAGTGTAAGCTATATACTAATTGAGTTGTTGTTTCACAGGGGTCTCAGACTAGTTAGGGAGTTCTTAAAACTATAGTATAGTCAGTCAGTGTTCTCTGCTCACTGATACATTTGGACAATAAAATCCAAAATCCCATTGACTTTAATCAGATTGTGGCTTTCAGAAAATGTCCACATGGTGGGTCTTTGTGGTGGGGCTGTACTACATCTGGAGATTCAGCAGGAATTCTCACTCATTTTGGCTCTGGTGGGTAGATTAGGGATTAATCAAAACTCCTCTCTCACTTCAGGCATTGATTAACTTTAATTTTGGCAATCCTCGACCTTTGAGGTGTCTCACTTTATTCATCCTGAAAACGGGGATAATGGTAAGTATTTAAAAAGTTATGAATTAATTATTCTTTGGCATTTTGAGGTCCTTGAAAGCACAATGTTTTGTTATCTAAGGGCCTAATTCCAAACCAATTGCATTCATTCAATGGTGACCCTATGGACTCCAGTGAACTTTCAATCACACCCTTAGTGTAGAAAATGTTATTAATATCATCTATATTTATTCATATAAACAAAAAATGATTTCTTTCATAGCTGATAAATATCCTAATATCATCACTGAGTCTCTGTTTATCCATCTTTAAAACAGAGATCATTGTTACCTACTCCACAGTGTACATTCTGGCTTAATAATTGTTGCCACTTTTAAGAATCTTGGAAGCAAGTTAGTTGCTAGCTGAGTGCAGGCACTTTGCCTAGTATCAAAAAAGTCATTCTTGAAAAGTTCGGTCTTTAAGGACATTTATCAATATTTTCTTAAAGACACCAACCCTTTTGTAAGTTCCTATTGGGCTTTGACTGGACTAGTCTCTAGAGAGGGCTCTATGATCACAAAGGCTTGTGTAGGCAGGGCTAGGCTGTATGTCCATTGCCCTTTTATGGAGATCAGACCTGGTTGGCATGGCACACCCCTCATTATGAAGTCCCCTGGCCCAAGACCAGCCATCAGTGCATTCAGCTCAGGTCAGTTCTCAGCTTTGTATCAGGAAGAGCTGATTAGTGGGTTGCTGAATTGTAGCTATTTTAGAAGTTCTGCCCGCTTCCTGGGTTAGGGATTTCAAACATACTCATGAGATACCTAAAGTAGCTCCTAGATGATCCGAGGGCAGCACCCTGTGTATTATCCAGTTCTGTGGTGCATGATGGGTACATCTGGGAAAGGACTGGTCAAAGAGCACATGCTGGAATGCAGCCCCTAGGGCTGCATATGATGACGTTTCTTTACATAAGGGCTCTGGGAGAGTTAAAGGCCACAGCGAGGCAGAGGAGTTATTTCACTCTTGGTTGAAAATGCTGGTTTGTCATTTATTTTGTGGGACATTAACTGAATTGAAAAAGCAGCTGGTGTGTGGGGTAAAGAAGCTACATGCCTTTCCAAGGGCTACCAGCCTAATTGTGGACTTCTCCTGAAGGAACTAGCAGAGCAGTCCATTGTCACACTTGCTCACTGGGGGCTTCTGAAGAGAAGGATTTCCATATTTCTGTTGTATGAGAGATATGGAAACAGTTTGACTACCAGGACCAGCTGCACAAATCACATCATTGCTGGATAAATTCCTGACCTGTGTCATTTATGAGGTGATAATCACCTGGAGGAAAGTCCTTCGAATGTCGATTCTAATCCCTTCCCTAGCTAGTGATCAAAGGTTTGTATGTATTACCAATCACCAGAGCATCTATGGATTTTGCTCCTGTAGAGTATAGTCATATTAAAACAAGATGACAGTCATGATGAGAAATGTACCCTTTCCTGAGTAGCTTCCTTGCTGATCAGGTTTGGGTGGAATTTGGCTGATCATCCACTCTACCCCTCCTACCCCCACCCACATCATTTAAGATTCTCCACTATATGAATCTCCCATCAATTCAACTAACTCCGTTCTTCTTTATCTATTCTCCATGGACCATCAGAAGTAAACACAGCCCTTTCTGATGGTTTGAAGAAATAAACTCAGTACAAAGCAAAGCAGTATCGAGAAAGTACATGAAAGGGAACTCTCTTACAAGATCATCTACAGTGTGGAAAATAGAGAATACACTAATTTAAGTCATTTCTCAACATCTCCAGTGATGGAACCTCAATTCCTTTTCTAGGCAATTTACTCCTTTTCTCAGAGATTGCCGTTTAACTCCCTAGAAAATTTGATTAATGTCTAGTGTGAATGTCTCTTTTTATCCAGTTACAATCGGAGTACCATCAGAAGAGGATGGATTACATCAAATCAATGCTGGATTCTTGGTAAGAAAAGAGTTTTGCATTGCACACACTATATCGTGTGGGCGGTCGGGAAAGATGAGTGTTAAAGTCGCATAGTTAAGCCAACAGTCTCCGAATGGCACAGAGGCTGACAGCTTCCCAGATAACCCTGCAGGCAGCTCTTAGTATAGAATGATTCATGTCTCCTTCTTAATCTGTCTCCTTCTTAATCTCTTGACTGTTGTGTTGCTGAATGTCTGGGTTCCTCTCAGAGATCCCATTCCTCAATATCCTTTTTCTAGGAACCTGAAAGGTGCATTAAGCCACTATTTTCAATGGGGTTTCCCGTTCAATATTAGTCAGCAATGTTTTAGCTCCTCTACTCTTCCCTGTTTTCCTTATAGCACTGTCCCTAAATTTCTGTGCTTATTGATACTTTATTATTATTGGGAACTCACTACTAATATTTTGCATCCGAAGAAGTGGGTATTCACCCACGAAAGCTCATGCTGCAAAACGTCTGTTAGTCTATAAGGTGCCACAGGATTCTTTGTTGCTTTTACTAATATTTTGTTGTTTCCATTTTATTTAGGATGAAGGCTCCATCGAGGGCCAGACACCATCTCTGCAGTAAATTTGCTGCATCCCTCTGGCCCCTCACTGCCTTCTTTATGCCCAGTGAAGGCTCCTTATATGCCACAAAGGCATATCAAGCCTCATTCAGCAGGTAATTCTGGGATCAGCTTCCTCCTCCCCTGAGTATCCAGCACTTCGGGGAGCCGAACTCCCACCATTCGGAAAGTGTGGATGCAGCAGTCTCTATTCTGCCTAGACCCCAGTCAAGTCTGGGTTTAAAATACTCTGGGAGGGCTCAGGCCCACAGCATTGGACTCGCTTTTCAAGTGATGAGGCTCCTCTTCAAAGAGGAGAAAGAAGGGAGTCAGGGACAGAAAATGAAGTACTCGCATCTCTAGGTTGATGACAGTTTCCCTGTCTGTGTTTCACTGTAGACTGTAGGGCAGGCTCAAGGTGAGGAAGACAACTACTATGTTGTCAGGGTCTTTATCAAGCCATTTCTACTGTCCAGTCTGGGGAAGGAGCAACAGACAGTTCCTTTAAAGAGCCTAATAATCACTTGTAAGGAGAATATTCCTTAAGATTCAATGCCTCTGAGTAATGTCCTCCCTCCTCCCTGATGAGATGGAGTTTTCTCCCTTTGTGACCAAGAGCAACAACAATAGCACACAGACCTTAAGGTCAGAAGGGGTCATCGTGATCTGACCTCATGCACATTGCAGGCCACAGAACCGCAGCAACCCACTCCTGTAATAGACCCCTAATCTCTGACTGAGTTACTAAGGTGTGATGGAACAAAGCACCTGCTGTGATGGCTGAAGGCCATGGAGGGGTTAGGCAGCCATTGGAAATGAACTTTTGAGATATTTAGGAGATGGGTTTCCAAAATAGGCTTTGATATTTCTGCTAGTTAATAAAATACAGCTTTCCTTTGATAATGGAAGGAAATTGGATTAACAGGGCTCTTACTGGGAGGTGGGATCATGTGGTGTTGTTAACATGGATCATATCATATGGGGAAGCAGAAGATACAGAAGGGAATTGCTCCCCTCATGCTAATATTTCCTTTCCGTTCATTTTATTTTAGGATGAGTGCTCCCTCCTGGGCCTCTTTAAGAAGTGACCTTCCTTTTCCTGCCCCCGGTCTGTCAGAGGCACAGATCTACAGCCAGTACAGAGCTTTGCTGGAAGAGAGTGGACCCTCTGCCAGAGAGTGAGCATTAGGATTCTTTGTCTGTGTGCACATGGAGAGGGAGGGCAAGTGGGTAGATGTACATATACGTACAAGGTTTTGAGTGCAGACATGGAATACGGTTGCCACCCTTCTAAAAAAATGCACTCACAAGACAAATTCTCTGCAGTTGTTTTAAGAAAGATGGGGTTTTCTCTGACCACCAACAGGCCCCAACCATTCTTCCTCCTCTTAACATCTTCTTGCAATGCAAACAGTCCTTTTCCTCCCCCCCAACCTCATCCTGCTACTATCTGTGTAGTGATAGTCCTATTCTCTCCTATCCCTTTCCTTTGCTGAGTGGGAAATGTCTTTTTTTTATTATATCGTTTGTGCAATGCTTCGATGGTTCAGTCATTGCTATGGCAAACAAGTTAACTGCCAATGTCTGCAGTTGGATCTGCCCTGCTCTTTACTATCCTGAATAACTAAGAACTGAAAAGGAGAGTTAGGTGGAGGAGTTTGAACAAAACTGGTAGCATCCAAGAAACAACTATGGAATCTTTCAATTAATATCCGCTGGGGAAGATTACAGGATTGTCTGTGAGCTTGTAGCTACAGGCCAGGGAGGGTGGAGGGGAGCTGTGATCACCCCGAATTTGCACAGAGTCAGAGGGTGCCCCTAAAGGGACAATGTGGCAAGTGAGCTCTAGATGACGAGGAGCAGAAATAAAAACATGTCAACTCTTAAATGTGGTGTGGACTTTCCATGACTCACACCCTCTCATGCCTCACTTTAGCCCATTGAATGGTGGGGTTCGGAAAGAAGAATGGAGAGGGCTGGGAACTGGCCAGCAGCACCATGTGAGAATGCAATAATTGCCGTTAATTTTACAGACACCCCAGCTTGGTCCACTCTTAATCTCAAGTCCCTCTGAAGGACAAGCTATTGAGCTCAAACCATGTCCCCCGATCTCCTCAATTCGGTAGCAGCTGTCTTCCCCATCTAATGAATGCCTTCTCTCTTTTTCAGCAACTCTGCACAGCCAAAGATCAGCCATATTACTTCCTCTCCTTTCAGAGGGTCAGGAGGTAAGTGATTTCTACAGTTCTCTAGGAGGATTGAACTGGATGACTGAATGTGCTGTTTGCTGCACCTTCTTGCATTTTTCAGAGGATGTCTTTTTTTTTAGCAGCAGCAGCAGCATTCAGTTTGCTGAACGAGTATGAAACATTTAGTGCTTCTTAAAATCTCCTTGTGCCTCTTTGGAGGCCACATCCTGCATTTCCAGCCACAATAAACTAGAACTATATTTCAGAGAAGACAAAGAGGATGAAATGTTGACTGTGTGACCCACTGCCATTATACTATAGGGGGAGGTGGAAGAGAGCTTGCAAACATCCAACCCCACAGCTTGACATGCCCTCCACAGCAGTACTCTATTCCCATGCTAGGCAGCTACCACCAGTGGCCATTTGGAGACAGACAAGGGAGATCTGTCTGCTTGCAGGAGATGCAACATAATTAGTATCAAACCAGCCTCACTTTTCTCAGCATTGTTTCCTTCCTTACACTGCCAGGATTGGTTTTTGCTCTAAAGAGAAGTGATGCTTTACTACCAAATCACTAAGGGTGTTTGGTACACATGAGATGTAAATAGTATAAGAAAGAGCAAACCATCTTTTGCTGAGTTATTATGGGCAGGGATAACTGAGAAATATGTACAGTCATTAATGAAGATGAGAATGAGGAATTCAGCACTTCAGTCACTAAGGTGATTTCTTTTTCTAACACCACTTTAGAATCAAGGGAGCTGCGTGAGCGCCTGTAGGTCTTCTAGGCAGAGAATGATACCAAGTGAATGTGTCAACATTTGAGAAGGAACCCCTCTCCCAAAACACTTGATGTTTAGCAGACTAATATACTTCTAGGTTGTGTGACATTAACTCTGCTTTTCCTTCTCTTTCAGGCTCCTCATGGAAATCCATGGGTCCAGCCCGCCTTTAAAGTAAGTAGCAATGACTGGTGCCCAAGGGGAGGGAGAGAGGATGTAAAAGATCAAGCAGGATCCTATTTCTTCCTGGGGACCCACAGCCAAGGGACATTCCAACTCTCTCTCATATCATCTCTTTTCCCAGTTTCCAGCAGGCCATCTTCATGGAATGCTCTCCAAGCAAGGAAACAAGCTCAAGGAAAGCAGGGGCGTTAGGCGACGAGAGCTGAGGAAGCGTTGTTCTAAGTCACGGCAAACATGGGGGCCGAACTTTGTGGCTTTTACCTCACCCATAACTATTTCACATTTTGGGACAACATATCCCTTCCAATCAGCGGCACTGCTCTGGGGATCTAAAACCTCTCCTGAAGGATGATCCATCACTCTCACAGATCTTGGGAGAGAGGACAGTCCTTGCTTACGGACAGCCCCTCAACCTGAATCAAATTCTCACCAGCAACCACAGACCACACAACAAAAACACTAACCCAGGAACCTATCCCTGCAACAAAGCCCTTTGCCATCTCTGTCCACATATTTATTCAGGGGACATCATCATTGGACCTAATCACATCAGCCACACTGTCAGAAGCTCATTCACCTGCACATCTACCAATGTGATAAATGTCATAATGGGCCAGCAATGTCCCTCTGCCATGTACATTGGCCAACCCGGACAGCCTCTACGGAAAAGAAGAAATGGACACAAATCAGACGTCAAGCATTATAACATTCAGAAACCAGTCGGAGAACACCTCAGTCTCCCTGGTCACTCGATTACAGACCTAAAAGTCGCAAAATTACAGCAATAAAACTTAAAAACAGACTCCAGCCAGAGACTGCTAAATTGGAATTAATTTGCCAAATGGACACCATTACATTAGGCTTAAATAAAAACCGGGAGTGTATGAGTCATTACATAAAGATTTGACTACCACTACAAAAAGTTTTTCACTTAAGATGAGCTATTACCAGCAGGAGAGAGATCACTCTCATTACAGTGTGTATGGTAACACCCATTATTTCAGGTTCTGTGTGTTTATATATCTATATCTATCTTCCTACTGTATTTCCACTACATGCATGCGATGAAGTGGATTGTAGTCCACGAAAGCATATGTTCAAATACATTTGTTAGTCTCTAAGGTACCACCAGTACTCCTGTACTTTTTGCAAATATAGACTAATATGGCTGCTACTCTGAAACCTGTCATTATGCAAGGCACTGAATTTAGCCGTATGGAGTGGAAATCCATCAACTTCATAAAAACTCGCACAGATACAGACAGATATCATCTTTCTTTCCAAATGCAAATGGATGGACATCATATCAAAAGGACTGAAGGTAAAAAATCCATTACAATCGATGTATCACACAGACTATGCTGACAGATTGTGCCACACACTCTCAAAGAAACTGCGGAACCACCTGACCATCATCCTGTACAGCAAACAGGGAAAGATTAAGAATGAACTCTCCAAACTGGATACTCCCATCAAAAACCAACCTTCCACACAAACTTCCTCGTGGCTGGACTTTACAAAAACTAGAGAAGCCATTTACAACACACACTTTGCTTCTCTACAGAGGAAAAGGATACTCAACTAGCTAAACTAACTACATACCACAAGGGGCCACAACAGTGGATCCTTAACCCACCCAGCAATATTGTGAATCTTTCCAGCTATTCTCTCAGCCCAGCAGAAGAGTCTGTCCTATCTCGGGGCCTCCCCTTCTGACCCTCCACGCATTGTTTCATGTTCTCTGTGTATATACACATAGATAGATAGATAGATATCTTCCTCCTGTATTTTCCCCTGCATTCATCCCATGAAGTAGCATGTAAAAGCGTATGCTCAAATAAATTGGTTACTCTGAGGTGCCGCAAGTTCTCCTGTTCTTTTTGAGGATAACTGCAGTGAATCAATCTCTGCACTAGGAATGCTGTAAGATGCTTCTCTCTGCTAGGACAGAAAACTTGGCTTTGCTAAAACTGTTCTCAGTAACAACACTGCAGTGAGTAGCCTGTCCTCACGGAGCCAACAGTTCACTTCCTTGAGCACCCCCAACTTAGGTCATAACCACACTACACATACTCCTCTCCTCCTTACCCAGCCACCTGTACAGTTTGCCCTCTGTCTATTCCAAGTTCTGGAACAGCCCCCCATCTTAACAGGGTGGCATTGTCTGATGCTCAAACTCATGCTGCAGCATTTTCAGTGCAGGGTGTCCTATCTGATCGAGATATCCGCTGTCAGGCTCAGGGTATAAGTACTTCTTGTCAGAAGCCTTCCAATGCTCCCTGAAACAGCAGGTGGCTATGAGGAGGGTTTTCCTCACTCTGTTCTCCTGTTTTAAAATGTGAAGGAAACATTCAAGAACAGCAGTGCTGTTACAAGACTCAGTCTTCCAGAGACACCTCCTCATGACAGGGCCCAGCACTGCAGCAACTTCAGCCCATCTCCTCCTTCACACTCTGGTTGTCTAGGATGGGGACTCGGCCCTCCAGCCAGGTCACATTCAATTCCATCCCCTTTCTGAGGTAACCAAAGTCCAAACCAAATGATATAGCCCACAAATCAAAAGAAATAAGCAAGATCTTCTACCCCACCTGGGCCTGTCATTAGTTCCACTAGCCACATTAACAGAACATAAGCTCTACCATTCTTGAGCTCAAGTCTCTACAAACGTTTCACCGCCAGCTACCCCTCCCATGTTCCACAGTTTTTCCCGCTCTTTTCATAGACTGCTGAGTCATCAGAGGTCCAGCTCCCCCTGAGTCACTGACCCTCAGAACCTCTTCTCTGGAGTCCTTCCCCTTTTGTCTGCCTTTTATTGGGCTAGCACCTGCTCCCCCATTTGTCTGGCTGTGGTCTGGCCTTTTACAGGAACTCCTCACTTAAAGTCATCCTGGTTAATGTTGTTTCAATGTTAAGTTGCTGATCGATTAGGGAACATGCTCGTTTAAAGTTGGGAAATGCTCCCTTCTAATGGCGTTCGGCAGCTGCCTGTTTTGTCCCCTGCTTGCAGAAAGAGCAGCCCGTTGCAGCTAGCTGGTGGGGGCTTGGAACCAGAATGGACCAACAACCCGCCTATCAGCTCCCCACTCCCTTAATTTCCCTGTGCTGAAGCTGCCCAGGAGGCTATCAATTACAGGCTATCAATTGCAAGCAGTTCAGCTGTCCCTCCCGCCACTGCCACGTGCTGCTCCTGCCCTCTGCCTTGGAGCTGCTCCCAGAGACTCCTGCTTGCTGTATGGGGCGAGGGGGATAAAGAGAGGCAAATGTCAGGGTGTCTCCCCCTCCTCCCTGCTCCTGCACCCCACTTACCCCACATTCCATATAGCAGGGGGGACACATGGCTCTCTCTGCCCTCCCTCCTTTCCCGCTGCCTTGTAGAGTGTTGTGAGAGTTAACCCTTGAGGGCTCAGCCAATTGCTAATTCAGCATTTAGCAGGGAGGGAAATATCCAACCCTCTTACTCCTCCACCTCAACCAAGCTTCACAATCATCATCATTGTGTACCAGTAGTAAATTGTTTGTTTAAAACTTATACTGCGGATGTGCGTCTGTGCGTGTGTGTATATAGTGTCTTTTGTCTGGTGAAAAAACATTTCCCTGGAATTTAACCCCTTCTGTTACATCATTTGCTTAAGATCGTTTCACAGAAAGTCCTGTTTTCCAGGTTTGGCAACACTAAAAAAGTTTAATGATTCAGACGCCATGATGAATAAAACTGTATCTAAAATACAGAGGCAAGGGTGGCCACCCTCAAGCAAAAAACTTGAAAAGGTATCCATAGAAACCTTCTCTGACAGTGGTTCTCAGGCAAAAGGTGACCAGCAAGGGAGATAAAGGAAAAGGACAACACTGAAGCCTTCATCAAACTGGACAGCAAAAAGCCTTGGCCCTATTGTGGAGTTTAGCTTGGAAGAGACCATTGCCGAATTCCTCCAAGAGCTAGCTGACTGAGAGGAAGCTGAATTTACAGCTTCTTTACCCTTTAAGGAAGAGGTCCCCAAACTGGGGGCCATGCCTCCTTAGGGGGCATGGTGGAATGTTTGGGGGGACACAATGGGGCCCAGGCCAGCCCCCACAGGGCACTGGGAGGGAACGTTACTCATCTCCAGCCACGACCCCAGCTCCTGGCCCCACACCCGGCCTCTCCCCCAGCACTCGCCCCCAAACGCAGCCTGGGTGTGGCTCCGCACTCAACCCCAATCCTGGCCCCAGACCCTTCCCCAGCTGCAGCCACAGTTTCAGCCTCCTTACCTTTGTCCGCCTCCCTCTTCCCCCGACCCCCCACCTCCCCAGGAGTCGTGGCCTTGCTCGCAGCCCCAGGGGGGTCGTGGCCATTGGTAAAGGGGGGCACGTAAGGAGATAGCATAAGATAACACACTTAATCTCTGCAGGAGAACTCAAGCCTTAAAACAAATTATTATTTTTTATTATAAATGGAACCCTTCTGCCCCTCTGAGTTAGTAGCAACAAGGCTGGGTTCAGTATCCAGGGGTTCCATTTCAATAATGCAGTGAAAATGGGCTTGAGCCCCCACCCAGTGATCTGGGACAATTATATACCACCCCTACCCGAGTGCCTCTAGGAGGCAATACTTCCCCTCTCGCAAGCACAGAGTCTGAGTGTAGCAAAATCCTTTTAATAAGGAGGGAAACTATGTGGCATCATGTTGGGGAAACACTACAACAAGATTCATAACACAAACCATGAGCAAAAGACCCACCTCCAAGTAAGTTTTGGCAGTGTCCTTTTCCCCTCAGGGTCTTAAGTCCAATCACCCCAATGTCCAACAAGCCAAAAGTCTTTGTCCCTGGTCAGTGCCGCCCGAGAGTTCAAAAGTTCATCTGCAGAGTTTTACCCCCCCCCCCCAGCCTGGGTGAAAAGGAAGGGTGGGGCACTCGAGGTGTTAAGAGGCACCTTACGTGGTCCGAGGCCGACTGCCCCACCTCTCCATGGAGTTCTGCTGCAGCCTTCACCATGAATTGCTCCGCTCCACCAGCCGATCCGCTCCTCCAGCCGTCCCGTGAGACACTCCAGTCGTCCCCGCAAACTGCTCCGCTCTGCTCACTGCTCCGTGGGCTGCTCCAACCCTCCTGCAAACTGCTCCGCTCTGCCAGCCACTTAGCTATATATCTTCAGGCTCCTCCACTAGTAAACAGAGCACTCAGTGATCTCAGCTCAGTAATTTTAGCTCTTTTAGCAATTTCAGAATGTAGTAGGGGAGCCCCAGTCCTGTTGCACCATTGTCCCAAAGTGAATTCAGCTGATTTATACTTCATTTAAATGCTTTAAAATTTAGAGAATAAAATAAGATTTTAAAATCAATAGTATCCTGACAAATTTGAAAATTGCTCCAAATAGACCAGGCTGTGTACATTTCTATCCTAATAATAAATAATAATTAACAATAATAATTAATGCAGTCGATAGAGCTGTGTCCCTGCATTGTAATCAGAACATTTTAGTAGCAATATTTATTTGGGTGGCACGTGCACACCCATCTCCGGCTGTGAGCAGCAGTTACAGAATTTTTGGTTTAACCACGTCAGTATCTCTCTTCTGCTGCCGAGACAAGACATGCAATAGTGTCTTCACTCAATGCTAAATAAAGGTAATGAAATAAAAAGAAAAATACGTAATCAAAGCCATCTGTCATGTTCCCCTCTTCCCCATGTAGTAAGAGGAGGCCCTGAGATATAAACCTTGGTATCAGAGGCCTGGTATGAGGCCTGAGGCCTAAACTAAAGTAATGGTCAAGACTTTGCTAACATAAAGCAAAGTTAAGCTGTGAGCCAGAGGCAGGCCCTGCTCACAGAAGCTGGCAAGGAAAGGGCTGATGCTGCAAGAAGATACGTACCTAAAAGGTACTGAACACTAGATATCAGAACATTCACATACTTGCACATTCCACACAGATAACAAAGAACAGGCTGGCCCATCCCAATGACGGGGGCAAAAGGGTAATATGATGGATAGAGTTGTTTTGATCGTACCAACATGTACAAGGTGAAAGGCAGCACCTTAATACGTAGCGGGGTTGTACCTTGCTACGTGGAGGGATTGTACCTCATACGTCAGGTGTGATGTGTATCTTGTTTGTATCTGTGTATAAGAATGCATCCCTGGGGCAGTGTCTTTGTCTGGCCGAGGGGGCAGTGGAAAGTCCCGCCACTGACTGAGCCGGGTCCATTGCCAAGAGGCACTTTCTCGTAGTATGCCCTGAGTTAGGCTAAGAAACCTACAGGGAACTGCAATTGTGTCCGAGGTCACAATAAACCTAGTCGACGTGACTTTACATCTTACTGGACTCTGTGGTTATTGGGGGTTCTCGTCGGGTCTGCTGTGTGAGCTATCTGCACAGATCTGGGGCAGCACACAGAGGGAACACACGCACACAGCCGAGTGATATCAACATTGGAGAAAGCAGAGCACCACACTGGTAGCACTCTGACAACACTTCTGACAACACTGGTGACCCCGACCGCTGATCTGGTGAGTAAGCGAACCTGCCGTGGTAAGAATCGCAATCCAACATGGCAGCAAACCTCGAGCTAGGGAACCCCCTGATCCCCTCCCTTTTTTTCCCTACGGAGTTTGCTAACTCCTGGACCATCTGGATTGCCAGTAAAGGGGGTCCATATGAATTTAAAAAAGAGAGTGGGGAAACATGGACTGGCATATGTAGAGCAATGGTAGAAACTGAGGCTCTGAGAAATAGTAATAAAAGTAAAAAAGCAACAATTTTGCAACTCATGTCTATGGCAGTGAGATGGCTTAAACAGCATGCTGGCATGCTGGCCAAACAAGTAACAGAAAAAACAGGAGAAGTAGAAGAGGTAACCCGGGCAGTCGAGCACTGGAAAGCCCAAGCTCTTTCAGCAGGGCAACAGGCAGTCCAGACTCATGATATGCTCGAGCAAGTAAAGCAGGAAAATAAAAAATTGGAGACTGCTGTAGAAAACCTGCAGAAGCAAAAAGTGCCGTCCCCTAGTGTTCAACGTACTTCAAGTACTGTTACGGTGCCTGAAGAATGGGGACAGAAGTGGAAATAGGTGGCCCTAGTAAAATCCAGACAAACCAAGTAAGCCCAGAGAAGACAGCTGGGATTCTTGTACAGGCCTTGAAGTGTCTGGTCAGCTGCTTTAGAAAGATGCATGGACCTACCCACCAGGTGGGGAATTCCTGATGATCACGTCCATAAAGGAGCCATCACTGAACTGTGTCTTTGTAGACTGCATGACGATGATTTACTAGGCTGAAGGAGGAGGGGAAAATTCTTACTGACGCCCTCCTAGGAGTTGTTTTCCTGTTTGGTGTGAAGTGTGGCACTGTGGATTCTTAATAAATATCCCATGTTATGGGAAGGTTAGAGGAGTAGGAAAGAAGAGCAGAAAAGCATTAGATTTAAATTTTCCAGAAATTCAGGAAGGTAGCTTGTAAATATCCACATTCGAATTTGGCCAGGAAACCTGAGTTAATGTGAACATTCCAAGTGGCTGATTCAGGCACCATGGTAATGAGTCTTTATTTGTCAAGAAGGCAGCAAAAGTGATGCTCATTGGGAGAGCATGTTGGCCTTGCTGTTTCCTTTATTCAACTTTCCTGTGAACAGAGTGCTGCTCTTTGAAGCACAGTTGAATTTTTACACCAGTCTATCTCTGCCCTGCAGTGGAGTGAGAAGATAGAGCGGAGCCTGTGCTCTGCCTCAGAGAACTGAAGCCTGCGTGTTCCCACCCTGAACCTCTCAAGAGGTCATGTGTGGGTATTTCCCTCTTCAGTGGAATAAATCTTTGTCTTAGTTCTCATGGGTGCGTTTATGAGGTACGTTGTGAGGTTTAACGAGCTCATGTGTGGGAGGCACTTTGAAGCTGAACCGTGGCCTGAGGTTCTGCATGGCCCCGGCCACAGGTTCTGCATGCCCCCCATTCCCGTTCCTCTCATGCCAGATTTATAACTGAAGAATGGTTACTCTGCAAAATGATGGCTAATGACCTCCTGCTGCAGTATTTGTGTTCCTTCTTTGTGCTTTACTATGACTACTAACACCTCAAGAAGAGGACAACGAAGGGAATAAAGTGCTTTGCTGAGGGTCCAACTTCTCCCAGCGTACAGCAGAGCTGCACAGCTGTAGTGCAGTGGAAACAATACAGGATGAGAACAGCTTCCAAAGCTCATGCCTTCTTACAGGTTCTCACCAGCACGTTGAGAAGGAGTAGAATGAAGAAGGCAGATTCTCCAGCAGTAGAAAGAAACAGAGATACCAGAGAAAGAGTTGTTTTATTAAATGATGGGCTAAGTGTAGAGAAAAAGAAAATGAATGTGTAATATTCTAGACCTTTCTGTTTGGTGGAACTTTTTGCAAGTAGGCACTTTTTAATATTTCTTTGAAACTGATATACAAGGGGCAGTGTGACAAAAACATAGAAACTACCTTCGGTATTTGACCATTTGCAAGGCTTAGCCAACATTTCCCTGTACCCTGAGCTTGGCTACCGGCTGACATCTTTATCAGACAGGACACCCTATGTTGACAATGAGGCAGTGTGAGCTCTAACATCGATTAATACCATGCTTTTGAAGAGGCAGTGTTACTCCCAAAATGGATGTTGGGGCACTGCTATAATCTGCCTATTGCCCCCTTAGTCTCTTCTTCCCAAGATAAAAGTTTCCTAGAGTTGTTAAGGAAACACTAAAGGACACGGATATAACTTTCCGATAAAGTAATTGACCCAGGCAGTATTCTTTCTAAAAGAAAGTATCTTTTTTATTAAAATAACTAATAATCCCTACTACAATATGATCTAAAAATCCTAAACAAGGCACAAAATCCCTTAAGACAAATTGAACAGCACTTAAACTACACTGCTTTCTTTTAAAAATCAAATCACTGCTGCTGTTCAGCTCCTGGTCAGTCAGCTCTGCTCCACTCTCTTTGCAGTAGCTTTTGTATGGCTTCTCTTGCTGGCTCACCCTGCATGCCTGTCTCCCTCTCAGGCCTGGTCTACACTAAGGAGGGGGGGGGGGTCGAACTAAGGTACGCAAGTTCAGCTACGCGAATAGCGTAGCTGAACTCGAACTACCTTAGTTCGAACTACTCACCCGTCCAGACGCCGCGGGATCGAAGTCCGTGGCTCCCCTGTCGACTCCGCCACCGCCGCTCGCGGTGGTGGAGTTCCGGAGTCGACGGGAGCGCGTTCGGAGTTCGACATATCGCGTCTAGATGAGACGCGATATGTCGAACTCTGAGAAGTCGAACGCTACCCGCCGACCCGGGCAGGTAGTATAAACGTACCCTCAGACTCAGCCTCTGGATTCCTGAACTGTTGCTGGCAGTTGGCCTTTTATGCTACATTGTAGCTCTTTCGTAATCACAACCTTGTGTGTATTCCAGCTTTGATTTCTATAACAGGTGTCTTCAGTTTGCCAAAACTGAGACAATTGCCACAAGCTTTTAACAATGACATTACACAAACACTTATAAATGGTAACTTAACATTATGTAACTAAATCTTAAACAGAAACTATTATATAAACACATTTTTACAATCATTACCGAAAATGTAAGTTTGCTTATGTTGCTTTCTTTTCAACTTTCACACAAAAAGAGGGACATGCATTTGTTTACAGTTCCTTAAGTATTCTTAACAGGTTTGCCTTCAATTTCCAACATTTCCTGAACCATTTTTAGAGCTTTTAACAGACTCTTTTCAATATCTAATCCTCTCTGGGCAAATTGGAATTTAAATAAAATTTTCCTGCTCCAACATATTATTATTATTTATTATTTTATTACAGATATTACATTAACAATATGTTTCAGTTAGCCATACAATAGGGAGCAGCATTTTATTTAAAATTCCAGTGGCAGTAAGTGAGCATCCCGAAAATACCTCTCACCAATTGTGTTTTGTAACTTTTGACTTGTTCCACAATTTGTTTAATTTCATCAGTTGAGTGATATACAGTGATCATCATTTTACATGCATTTTCCTGAGCGTTTTGCAAGTATCTTTGCAAATGAGAATGGTTTAGCAATTGTTTAACTCAACTGATATCCATACTCAGTGGCACTGAGTTGACACTTGATACTTTTGGTCCTTAACTTCCTTATATTCAGCTTCAGGTAATATAAAGTTAAAATCAGATCCAATCACTGAAACTTTTTAATCTAAACATTGATTTTCATAAGGATTATGTCTTATATATTAAACAAATAATTCACATTAAACTGTTCTGCATCAACTGCTAATGCAATACAAAAAATAATAAAAAAAGAATTCTCTAATAAACTGTTTAAGCAATCACTCCCCATAATTTTTTGTTCTACAAATCCACCACGGCATTTAAGGTCTGTAAAACGTCTATGCCAATTACCCCAAATCTTTTCTATCCATGATTCCAACCCTCCCATACAAGCAGGGGCGGCTCTAGAAATCCGGCTGCCCCAAGCAGCGCGGAGCGCTGCGCCGCCCTTCCCCGGTCCCGCGGCGGGTCCCGTCTTCCCGCGGGCTCCGGTTGAGCTCCCGCCGGCAGGTCCACCGGAGCCCGGGACGAGCGGACCTGCCGCAGTCATGCCTGTGGGAGCTCAACCGGAGCCGCGGGAAGACGGGACCCGCCGCAGTCATGCCTGCGGCAGGTCCGCTCGTCCCGGGCTCCGGTGGACCTGCCGCAGGCATGCCGGCGGGAGCTCCACCGGAGCCAAATGCCGCCCCCCCGGGAAACGGCCGCCCCAAGCGCCTGCTTGGCGCGCTGGTGTCTAGAGCCGCCCCTGCATACAAGGTTGCTGCTCCAACTTGTAGCTCAATTGTTTTTGATAATCAGGATCACCTCCGATGCTCCATTGAAGCCTGTTGCATGCCTCTAGCTGTTGATAGACCACAATAAATGCCACATAGATTTCAGTGCATTGATTATTGTAGTACCGGCTACTGTATTTATTAGCATTTTTGTAACCACAAGTCCATCCTAGATTGTTACATTTATCAAGGGTCGTCCATTACCATCCATCTTAATATCTGCAATTGGCCGGGAGTACAGTCCATAATAAGTTGGTTCAGTGATTCATCTCCACATTCTTAATTTTTTTAAAATTCTTTTTCAATTGATCCTACAGATAGAACTAGTATTACTTATTACAATGGCTATTGTTTTCCTACACGGGGACTCTTGTTTGAAGAAGATCTTCGACTTAGGGTTGGGGACTGAGCACATTATAATATAGCAATACAATGATAATACAGTAGTACAGCAATAATACAATTGTTTTTACAACCAAGTTGAAATTAAATGACAGTTTTCCTGGTCCAGCTAGTGGTTTTTAGCTGATTGTTAAATTAATTGTCCATATATGGTAGATAGAGGTGTATTTGACCAGTCTCTTATTTATAAAGCACTTCATTTTTCTTTTCTTGATGCTTGGAGGTTTCTTCACTGTATACTGATATGAACTGGTGTCTTCAGGGTGTGATATTTTTGGCGTCTTTGGTCTGTGGGATGCAACTTAAACAACTTTTGTTAGTTAACATAGTAACGTTTTGTTTGTTTGTTTGTTTTTAGTAACCCAAACTTAATAAACAGTTTTAACTTAGTTTCTTTACAATGTAATAAGAACAATGTAATAGGGACCAAGTCTTTTATAACACAACCTATACTTTTGCAATTGTTGAATAGACATTCATTTTTATTTGGGGTGCATTACTAATATTTAATACTAAATGTAATGCTTAATGGCTAAAATAAATGTTTACAATCTTTCATGAGAAGGTATATTGCTTTCCCTTGCTGTATACTTTGTTTCAGCAAAAGAGTTAATTTGCTTGTGATGCCAAATTTTACTCTTGTTAACTGTTTAGAAGCACAAACTTTAACAACCATTGCTTCCCATTAACATAACATAACATCAAAGAAAAGCATATAAAATTAAACCAACTATAAAATTAAACCAAAATAAATTTTAAATACCGATACATGCAAATACTTTGAGAGTATTTGAGAGTATACTTTTATGATGCTCTGCTATGTTTGGGAGCCAACGGTGGAAACCTGTTGAAAATGTGGAAACCTATTGAAATTGTTTGGTTAGCTTTATGCATAAATTGTTATTTTAAAACATTATGACATTCTTGTAACTATATTTAAAAGTGCAAACAAGTTTATAAAAAGCCCAAACAAGAAATTGACATTTTGTTAATATTATCTTTACCTTAATGTTGAAGTTTCCCCTTACATTTTTTCTTTGAAGAACAAATTAAAAAAAAACTTAAAAAACAAAACTGTGATTGATAAAAGAGAATTATTTTGTTTGCAATTGCATTATTTGTTGAGGCAGAAATATATGTACATATATTTGTAACTGAAACCTTTTTGAACTTTGCACAAAAAATTGGTGCTAATAATACTATGATTACACCCCAACCATGATTTTAAAATATTGTGGTACCACATCTCATATATTTTTTTTAAAAGAGTATAAAATTGACTTTTGTTGCAACAAAATAAAAATAATTTTTAAAAAAATAGTCACGTGACACACACAACATAGATGCAAGACACACACATGACATACAGCACAAACTTACAATTAAAAACAAATGGCGCCAGAATTCTATTCATAAGTATACAAAATAACACAACCAAAAATAAAAAGTAAAAAGGGTTAAACATTTGAATAAACAAGCTATTACCTTATTTAAAACTTGTAGCATAAATTTGATAAAAAATATTAATATTTGCGAGATGTATTCTATTAATTTGATAACAAGGAATTTTGCATTACTTTATATTTAACATTATTTTAAAACTCTGCTATATGGAAATAAGAAAAGGCCATGTTTCAAATATTAGTTAGTGGTTAGGATTAGAAACAGAGAGTGCATTTCTGTTGCTTGGCAACCATATCTTTAAGAAAGTTAGGAATAATTCCAGCTGTTGCATTCCTGAAGGGTTAAAATAATTAATTTACTGGGTTTAAAGTTTTTACCTTGTTTTCTTTTTGTTTCTTGTTTTGTTCTGTTTTCAATTGCTTTATTTTTTGGAGGTTTCTGTAAAAACTATAACTTTTAACTTTTAAAACAAAATTAGAGAGCCTATGTGAGGAGAGGCAGAGGGGGGGAAAGGGGGGCTTGTGAAGAGCAACCTAGGAAGGTAACGAGACCTGAGCCAAGAGAGATTAACTATCTCAAGGTATTTGAAAGTACAAGCAGCAGCAGCAAGTTTAGCAAATTAAGAAAACATATAAAGACAAAACTTAACCGGTATGTAAAAATACATGAAAAAGAAGATTATATTTTCAGATATGAGCGCAGAGTGTGGTTCCATGGGTCAAAGCAATTGGGAACCTGCACAGCTGGGAATTGTGCCCCTGGTTTTTATCCTGGCTCTGAGAGGAGATTGGGGGTAGTTTCCTGCTCTTGTAAAACCTGAATTTGTTCCCCCAGTGTCTGCTGCTTTTGTGTGCATGCCAAATGGATAGTGGGAGTGCCCTTTTTTGCTGCAGGTAACTGTTTTTGGGCAACTCCATGTGTTAATGCATCAATTCTAGGTGTTAACCCGCTTAATTTCAGTTTTTTACTTTGAAATTCTTTTTTATTCACTCCCCTGCAATCGAGTCGCAGCTCCTGTCTCTTAATGTGCTCTGTGAATTGTTCCATTTTTTCCTTCATTTGATTTACCAATTCAGTGAGAGTATTGTTTGCTACTCTTTCCTTTTGTGCACTTACTTGTCTCATTCTGACAGGCACCAGTCTAGGTTCCAGTTTAAGTTTAACTGGAACCTGGTTTTTATCATAAGGTGATGGTTGCAATGCAGTGGACCCCATTTCATCTTTTAATTTTACTAGGGCCACCTTTTTCCACTTCTGTCCCCATTCTTCAGGCACCGTAACAGTACTTGAAGTACGTTGAACACTAGGGGATGGCACTTTTTGCTTCTGCAGGTTTTCTACAGCTGTCTCCAATTTTTTATTTTCCTGCTTTACTTGCTTGAGCATATCATGAGTCTGGACTGCCTGTTGCCCTGCTGAAAGAGCTTGGGCTTTCCAGTGCTCGACTGCCCGGGTTACCTCTTCTACTTCTCCTGTTTTTTCTGTTACTTGTTTGGCCAGCATGCCAGCATGCTGTTTAAGCCATCTCACTGCCATAAACATGAGTTACAAAATTGTTGCTTTTTTACTTTTATTACTATTTCTCAGAGCCTCGGTTTCCACCACTGCTCTACATATGCCAGTCCATGTTTCCCCACTCTCTTTTTTAAATTCATATGGACCCCCTTGTCGGAGAAAAACTCAGTTCTCGCTTTTTCTTTTGGGTGCAGCAAAATCAAATACTTTATGATTTCTCCAGTAATTACAATGGAGGGAGAGAGTGCCATAGGACACGGGGTCGCCCCAGTCCCGGACAGGTCTCTCAACTGGTAAACAATTACAGCAAACCTTTATACTTTTGTTACAGACAATAACTAGCAATAATACAGACAATAAAGAGCAACAACTTCATTTTGTTTATACATAAGCCATTCTGCTATCTTGTTTTCTCACTCCTAGAAGACACCAGGCTGCATATTTGGTTATCACTTACAAGGTCGTAATAACTTTTTACACAGTTCTTTCCCTCTGCCTCACACTATCCTTGCTTCTAGAAGTCTCACGTCATTAGGGTTACAGCTGGGCTAACTCTTGCTAACTGACTGACATGCATTAAGATCCCCTCCAAATCCTTATTAATTCTTTCCCTGCTTCCACACTCCCCCCTTTAGTACTTCTAGTACAACAAATATTTTCAAATCTCTATTTGCATTGAATTCGTGGATTTCAGATTCTACATCAGATGTTTCAACCTTAGGGGTTTTGATTGGATGTAATGACAATGTATGATTAGCCTGAACATGAAAGGTATTGCTATTATTACATTTTTTTTACAACAACAACAACAACATAATCCTAAGCTAACTAACAACACTACAAACAATAACATTCCCGTAGGAATAATATAATGGGGCTGTTGTACAATTTTGGTTACAAAGCACAAGACATCATACTTAGTACATAAAGTAAACACTCTATAAGCTGTATGAAAGGCATTCTTTTCAGCTTGATATATATTCTGAAGCATGTGAATTTGCCCTTGCAATTCAGAGATTCTTTAAACCTCTGGTAACAATAAAAGCAAATTTTGAAACCGATCAGGCACTACTCTAGTCCAATTAAAATATACCTGAAATCTAAGAGCTACTTGCAACATTCTATCTGCAGGCCAGTAAATGATATGATTGCCTGCAGCAGTGGTAAGATTAATATGTATATCTGCAATGTGGTGGCTGTAACGTACACACAGCTATTATTAGCTTGAAAAAGTGGGTGTCCCATCAGGGTAGTTCCTTGACCTCCACCCTCTCAGCAAATATTGTCATAAACAGTGACAACTTCCCCTGGCTTCAGTTTATAGATACACTGAGCTGTGGTGGTTCTAACGGCCAAAATGTCCATTGACTCTCTATTCTTATCCAAAATGCCAGGTGTTATTCTAGGGGTACTGTCTATAAATCAGTTAGGTATACCAGGTGGTCTAATTTCCCAGATGTCTCGGTAAATAATTCAGTCCCACATGCATCCTCCCCATGGACCCGGCAGGATTCGGTATGTGGGAGCCCACACCCCCCTAACCGGTCCATATGCTTGGAAGGAGCACTGTAAATGTCCACACTTCCATCCAGAAAGCGTCCAAGTATGTTTCCATGACCATAGATCAGATGGTACTCCTGATGTGTCTGTAAGGGCAGTGGGCCAAGTCTGGTGCTCAAGATCAATCGGAATGGCCATCAGCTGGTCATTCAGGAAATCCTGGATTTCTAAACATACTAGATCCCACTGCAATGCCTTCCCAGACTCAGTGATATTCAATACCATCTCTGTTAGTAACTTCTGGGTCATAGAACTAAGGGTGGAAATGACATGTAACTCACCAACTCCAGCCTGTACTTAAGATAGCTGAGCTTCAAAAATAAGGCTAGTGGCCTTTTCTAGTTGGCCCAATTTCTTATCATGTTTTTGGCTTTTAAAAATATTCCAAATGGCTCTAGCCCACAGGGATCTGGTCAATTTTCCCTTCTTTCCAGAGGAAATAACCCAGGCCCTCTGTTGTGCTAATCTAATGGCAGCCCCTTGTGAGCAATTTGGGTATGTAGAAGTAATCTGAAAACTGGATAAGGGCAATGTCATTTAAAATCCAATTAGGGAGGGCAATACATACTGAAGGATTTATCCAAAACACAGGGCGCAGCCTGTAGAATAAACCCCAAAATCCAATCAATACCACATTCCCAAGCATGGGTCCCACAAATTTTTTTCCGCCAGTGTGTAATTCTTTGTTTCTTCACCAGGGTCAGTTCTTAATGTTCTTTTTAGTCAGGAATTCCTGGACTTTGGCAATGTCAGTGGAGTGAGTGTTCCATCTCCTTTCCCAAAACAGTTGTGGTTCAGCATTCTACAGGGGAGAGGTCACCAGTACATCACCCTGTAATGGTTTTGCTTTTTCTAGAAAAGTTCAAAAGCACAGTAGGTCTGTCAGTGGATGAGGGAGAGGTTACGAGCACGTCACCTTGTCCTTTTTCCTGCTGTCCAGAAGCACAGTGGAGCTAGAAGGAGAAATAGGCTAATCATCAGTAGGAGAATTCTCCTGATGTGGAGGGGTCTTTTTGCAGTAAGAATCATGGGTCCAGGCAGTCAGTCTTTGGCACTTCACAGCGGTGTTGGTAGTCAGCAGGACTTAAGGGCCTTTCCAGCATGGAGCCAAGGCAGTCTTTCGTTGATGGATCTTTATGTAGACCCAGTCTCCTGGTTCCAACGAATGGCAAGGTTGCACAGGATCCTTCGGTAACGCTTCCTTCACCTGTGTATAAAAGACTTACATTTCATTAGTGCCTGACAATACGTAAGCATTATGTCATCCATCAAATGAATGTCCATCTGAGCTGGGGTTAGTAGGGGTGCAGCTGGTAGTCGCATTGGGCGTCCTGTCAAAATTTCATGAGGGCTGAGTCCAGTCTTTCGATTGGGAATGGCTCTCATACTCATCAGTGCCAAAGGAAGGGCATCTGGCCACTTTAAGTTTGTCTCAGCACAAATCTTGGCCAGTTTATTCTTTAAAATCCAGTTCTGGCGTTCCACTGTCCCAGCAGACTGTGGGTGGTGAGGGCAATGAGCTGCACATAACTCCTTTACAATCTGTCCAGTAAAATGAGTTCCACGATCACTGTTGATACTCACAGGGATGCCAAAACATGTATAAAAATCTTTAAGCAGAAGTTTCACAACAGTACTGGCATCTGCTTTCCTGCAAGGAAAAGCTTCAACCCAATTGGTAAATACATCAACTAAAACTAATACATATTCATAACCACAACATTTAGACATTTGAATAAAATCAATCTGAATATTTACAAAAGGTCCCCAAGGAGGAGGGTGTGCTGCCCGCTTAGCTTTAACAGCTTTACCAATGTTGTGCTGTTGACAGATCACACAGTGTTGACAGTAGGAATGTGCTACAGAAGGGAAACTCAGTGCACACCAATCTATGTTAACTGCAGCAACCATCCCCCCTTTGCTCACGTGTGCCATTCCATGGTATATGCGAGCAAGATAGGGCAGTAACATCTTCGGTGCCACCAGGCGACCATCCGGGGCACACCAAAGATGATCAGTATGTAAAATGCATCCAGCAGCACTCCAAGAGTGTTTCTCGGTTCTTGATGCAGCCTCCTGGATCTTAGCCAGATCCTCAAGGGAGGCTAGTGAAGGCTGCTCAATTAGGACACAAGTATGTTCAGCCTGAGGTACGGAAAGGGCCGCTGCTTTGGCTGCAGAGTCTGCCAAAGCATTTCCACGGGTAACTTCATCATGAGGGGTCTTGTGAGCGGTACATTGAACAACAGCAATAGCTTCCTACCATCCCCAGCCCTCTGGCTAGAAATCTGAGGTAGACAGAAGATCGCATGTACAATATGGGGAGTGGGTTAACTTTTCATGTCTTTGCTTCCAAAGACCGTCGGTGTGCAAATTTTAACAACAATTTGTAATTAAAAGATTTGGCCAATGTAGTTTCTTTCTCTTACTTAAGAAAATGTATTAGACTTTTAGTATATCACATTTTTCTGATGTATCCAAACACTTTGTATTCTAAGTTGAACAAAACAAGTATCTGCATTTCAATCCAACACTTCCGCTAGATTTCAAATCAGACCATCCCATGAAAATATTAAACACAACAATTCTGGCCACGAGACAAACACCACAAGACAGAACATAGAACACAAAACATAATTTTTACTCTGTCAGTAAATGCATGGTACGTTGAATGCTGTTCAGCTGGCATTAGTTTTCTTTTGATTATCTGAAAGACAAAAACAGAGGTCTACCCCTTCTGGGCAGTCAATTACTTAAAATATACAAATACCCTTGTTGATTTCAGGCAAAACAGGGGAATTACCCCATATTTTCTCATATGTGTTTCATAGGCAGCCCAGGTTTCAGTGGCTTCTACCTTATCGGTTAGATAATTTGCATTAACACAGATGCTTTCTGGCTTGCTTTTTACTTTTAACTTTTGCTTTTAAACACTGAAAGAAAACATCACCACTTACAGTGCCCTTAGAGCCTAATACAATTTTCATTACATAGCACTGTATACATTCTTCAACTAATTTAACAAAATTGTTCATAGCCAAATGATTGCAATCTAATAATTTCTTTGCCTGAATTTATTTACATACATTTTAAAGACACCAAAAACTTTTCTCTTTAGTATTTTTACAAAGTTCAACTGCTGTTCCCTCCAGCAACTACAGAGTTAACTTTTCACTTTCCTTTAAATCACTTGCTTTGTCTTCCAACAGCCACTTACCAATTCAAATCACCATTCCAAACATCCTCCTGAGTATTTGAAATCCTCATGCTTATACTCACTTACTCCTTCCTTCCACTACACCCTCAAAAGTTTCCAACCTGTTTTCCAATCTCTTTGTCTGTTGCCTGCCCGCCTGGGCCCGATCCTGTTTTTCTCGCTGAACCGTCCCTTCCATGGGCACTAGCTTGTTCCACTACCAGTTTAGCTAGGAGGGTGGGCTTCTCAACTAGCCCCCACCCTTCTGGTCTTTTCTCTAGAACATTCTTACTCACAAGGCTATTCGAATCCTCCCTCATGAGGCTTGCCACCTGGGCAAAAATACATGGCCATTGGGTAAAGGCCATTAACTTAACATATAATCCAAACTCCTTTAGGGGGTCTACCCAGAGACCCACTCATTTGTCTGCTGACACTTAAACAGAAAAGAAAATTACACAGAAAGCAGAGAGAATTACAGTCTAAGCCAGATTTTCCTACTTCTATTACATTATCCGTTACAGGGGGCGGGACAGAAGGATCTCAATACAACCTCAGAGCTTCATCGCACACATGGCTGCCACCCTGAGGAATTACGAACGAGAAGTTCAGTTCCGCCCACACACCTAACGCCCAAATGAACAGAGCAGAAAAACAACAGTAACCGGTTAAACAGAACAGAACCAGAACCAGATAGTGCACCAAAACCAGATAGTGTTTCCTTATTCTATTAGGGCTCACCTTTAATCATGCAATTCTTAACATATAACACCAACAGTACCAAACAAAGCAAACATAAAATAACAAGGGTAAAACAGATAGATGGTGTAAATTCTGCAGGGCTCCCCCATTCTTAATCGCTCACCAAACTGTGACAAATATCTGTTACCAATTTATCCCTCATGTCAGGTGATCAGGCTGACACTGCAGGAGGTTGGGGGAAGAAAACACACCATATAACCAAATTTGAAAGCTTCATTAAAAATAATAAAACAACAATGGAGAGTGTTGGGAACGCTCCCACATCACTCGGGAAAAATATGAATGCTCCAAGCCTTAAGCCACTTTAATACTCACACATGTCCAGAATGGCCATGTCTGTGTATAACGTTCAGAGAAGGGGGAATAGGTGGACGGGAGAATATCCTGTATACAGCTTGTTCAGAATTTCCAACATACTTCTGCTCTTGGGATGGCTGTTCTTTTACACTCTGGAATCTTCTGCGGTCTTTCCTTCAGAGATTCCAGTCCAGGTCAGTTGCCTGTCCGGCTTCGGGGTTGCAAAGACTGTTGGATCTCACTGAACAGTTAAGCTTTGCAAATGTAATTTCAGTTCTGTAACTTGTATTGCTTTTGGTTTGCCTCTGTCTCTATTTTTCCACAACCAGCTGGGGCTGAAAGCAGTTTTTCTTTGCACTTAGCATAGTCTGTGCTGATTCTTGACCTTGAACACAAAGCAACTTCTCTTTATCTCTGGGCTAAGCTGAATTTCAAATTAACCCGTTCCTAGACAAATTGCTCACACTGTGTCAGAGGCTTTTCTTTGGTGATTAAAAGCTCCTCTGAGATATATTATCTTATCTAGATTGAAGGTACCTTCTAATGGGCATTGTTTAGATGGATCTTCATGAGTGTGAAGATTCCAATTCTCTAAATACCTGCAGGTTTTAGGACCATAATGTACGTACATGTAATATGCTGGGGTACCCTTAGGGGGTGAGGTGGAATGTTTAGACTGTCCCTTACCCATTTTCCACTTACACACACACAGAGGGTGCCCTGTACACGCTAGCGGCTCAGAAACTAAGGATCTCTCCCTACAGGGTACTCACACGGGAGAGACTAACGAGGATGACCACGACTCTCCTACACCTCCCTTCAGCAAAGAGCGTCAGCTAGTCTCTGGGAGACGGCGCTGCTTACTCTGATTGCATCCAGTGAGATGATCAGACTGTCAGTAGCCCACATGGAAAGGAAAGGGGAGGGAAGATGGGTTCACACACTCCTAGACCCAGGCAGCTTCATCGCCGGACTATGCCAGGCCGAGTCAGCCCAGCGTGGGTCGGATCGCCTAAAGATCCACTAGTTACCGGGCTTGCGTTAGAGTAGTCCTGATCACGAGCGTTCGCTTCACAGGGTACTCTGGGCATCTTCCGGTAACTGTCACTCACACTGGTGTACACACATACACACCAAGGACTCTTTTTTTTTCCTTTTTCTTCTTTACCTCTGTTTTTTTTGTTGTTGTTGTTTTTTTGTTGTTTTTTAACCACGATGCAGCTTTACCTGGTCCGGACCAATACCATGAGGCGGTATGACAACCCCTCTTGAGGCGGTAAAAACCCCTCAGCACCGGTGCATTCTAATGCATTTACCTATGCATTACCTTATGCATTACCTTATGAATTACCTTGTTGGCCAACTCAGCAGTTCCCAATATTGCTATAAACTAACCTTGTTGGGGCCTTTCCCCAATACCACTCTGCATCTGATCTTGCTGCACAGTCAATAAGTTCAGATGGCGTGAGCCCAACAGAGAAAGACGTCCTCATGGACAGTCCTCCTCCGATACCCCAATAGAGATTTCAAAAGGTCTCATACCTCTCATGTGGCGCCATGGGGTTCGAAGGGGAATGATCCGTAGTAGCCGTCTGTGGGTCCGTGGGTGTTGCCATCCCGGACGAGCCCCCAAATTGTCGGAGAAAAACTCAGTTCTCGCTTTTTCTTTTGGGTGCAGCAAAATCAAATACTTTATTATTTCTCCAGTAATTACAATGGAGGGAGAGAGTGCCATAGGACACAGGGTCGCCCCAGTCCCGAACAGGTCTCTCAACTGGTAAACAATTACAGCAAACCTTTATACTTTTGTTACAGACAATAACTAGCAATAATACAGACAATAAAGAGCAACAACTTCATTTTGTTTATACATAAGCCATTCTGCTATCTTGTTTTCTCACTCCTAGAAGACACCAGGCTGCATATTTGGTTATCAGTTACAAGGTCGTAATAACTTTTTACACAGTTCTTTCCCTCTGCCTCACACTATCCTTGCTTCTAGAAGTCTCACGTCATTAGGGTTACAGAAGGGCAAACTCTTGCTAACTGACTGACATGCATTAAGATCCCCTTCAAATCCTTATTAATTCTTTCCCTGCTTCCACACCCTTTACTGGCAATCCAGCAGGTCCAGGAGTTAGCCAACTCCGTGGGGAAAAAAAGGGAGGGGATCAGGGGGTTCCCTAGCTCGAGGTTTGCTGCCATGTTGGATTGCGATTCTTACCACGGCAGGTTCGCTTACTCACCAGATCAGCGGTCGGGGTCACCAGTGTTGTCAGAAGTGTTGTCAGAGTGCTACCAGTGTGGTGCTCTGCTTTCTCCAATGTTGATATCACTCGGCTGTGTGCGTGTGTTCCCTCTGTGTGCTGCCCCAGCTCTGCGCAGATAGCTGACACAGCAGACCCGACGAGAACCCCCAATAACCACAGAGTCCAGTAAGATGTAAAGTCACGTCAACTAGGTTTATTGCGACCTCGGACACAACTGCAGTTCCCTGTAGGTTTCTTAGCCTAACTCAGGGCATACTACGAGAAAGTGCCTCTTGGCAATGGACCCGGCTCAGTCAGTGGCAGGACTTTCCACTGCCCCCTCGGCCGGACAAAGACACCGCCCCAGGGATGCATTCTTATACACAGATACAAACAAGTTACACATCACACCTGACGTATGAGGTACAACCCCTCCACGTAGCAAGGTACAACCCCTCTACGTATTAAGGTGCTGCCTTTCACCTTGTACATGTTGGTTCGATCAAAACAACTCTATCCATCATATTACCCTTTTGCCCCCGTCCTTGGGATGGGCCAGCCTGTTCTTTGTTATCTGTGTGGAATGTGCAAGTATGTGAATGTTCTGATATCAAGTGTTCAGTACCTTTTAGGTACGTATCTTCTTGCAGCATCAGCCCTTTCCTTGCCAGCTTCTGTGAGCAGGGCCTGCCTCTGGCTCACAGCTTAACTTTGCTTTATGTTAGCAAAGTCTTGACCATTACTTTAGTTTAGGCCTCAGGCCTCATACCAGGCCTCTGATACCAAGGTTTATATCTCAGGGCCTCCTCTTACTACATGGGGAAGAGGGGAACATGACAGATGGCTTTGATTAAGTATTTTTCTTTTTATTTCATTACCTTTATTTAGCATTGAGTGAAGACACTATGTCTTGTCTCGGCGGCAGAAGAGAGATACTGACGTGGTTAAACCACAAAATTCTGTAACTGCTGCTCACAGCCCGAGATGGGTGTGCACGTGCCACCCAAATAAATATTGCTACTAAAATGTTCTGATTACAATGCAGGGACACAGCTCTATCGACTGCGTTAATTATTATTTATTATTAGGATAGAAATGTACAAAGCCTGGTCTATTTGGAGCAATTTTCAAATTTGTCAGGATACTATTGATTTTAAAATCCTATTTTATTCTCTAAATTTTTAAGCATTTAAATGAAGTATAAATCAGCTGAATTCATTTTGGGACAATGGTGCAACAGGACTGGGGCTCCCCTACGACATTCTGAAATTGCTAAAAAAGCTAAAATTACTGAGCTGAGATCACTGAGTGCTCTGTTAACTAGTGGAGGAGCCTGACGATATATTGTTAAGTGGCTGGCAGAGCGGAGCAGTTTGCAGGAGGGTTGGAGCAGCCCACGGAGCAGTGAGCAGAGCGGAGCAGTTTGCGGGGATGACTGGAGTGTCTCACGGGACGGCCGGAGGAGCGGATCAGCTGGTGGAGCGGAGCCATTCATGGTGAAGGCTGCAGCAGAACTCCATGGAGAGGCGGGGCAGTCGGCCTCGGACCACGTAAGGTGCCTCTTAACAGCTCGTGTGCCCCACCCTTCCTTTTCACCCAGGTTGGGGGGGTAAAACTCTGCAGATGAACTTTTGAACTCTGGGGCGTCACTGACCAGGGACAAAGACTTTTGGCTTGTTGGACATTGGGGTGATTGGACTTAAGACCCTGAGGGGAAAAGGACACTGCCAAAACTTACTTGGAGGTGGGTCTTTTGCTCATGGTTTGTGTTATGAATCCTGTTGTCGTGTTTCCCCAACATGATGCCACATAGTTTCCCTCCTTATTAAAAGGATTTTGCTACACTCAGACTCTGTGCTTGCGAGAAGGGAAGTATTGCCTCCTAGAGGCACTCGGGTAGGGGTGGTATATAATTGTCCCAGATCACTGGGTGGGGGCTCAAGCCCATTTTCACTGCATTATTGAAATGGAACCCCTGGATACTGAACCAGGCCTTGTTGCTACCAACTCAGAGGGGCAGAAGGGTTCCATTTATAATAAAAAATAATAATTTGTTTTAAGGCTTGAGTTCTCCTGCAGAGATTAAGTGTGTTATCTTATGCTATCTCCTTACGTGCCCCCCTTTACCAATGGCCACGACCCCCCTGGGGCTGGGAGCAAGGCCACCACTCCTGGGGAGGTGGGGGGTCGGGGGAAGAGGGAGGCGGACAAAGGTAAGGAGGCTGAAACTGTGGCTGCAGCTGGGGAAGGGTCTGGGGCCAGGATTGGGGTTGAGTGTGGAGCCACACCCAGGATGCGTTTGGGGGCGAGTGCTGGGGGAGAGGCCGGGTGTGGGGCCAGGAGCTGGGGTCGTGGCTGGGGTCGGGCTGGAGCTGAGTGACGTTCCCTCCCAGCGCCCTGTAGGGGCTGGCCTGGGTCCCATTGTGTCCCCCCAAACACACGCACAGACGCACACCCGCAGTATAAGTTTTAAACAAACAATTTACTACTGGTACACAGTGATGATGATTGTGAAGCTTGGTTGAGGTGGAGGAGTCAGAGGGTTGGATATTTCCCTTCCTGCTAAATGCTGAATTAGCAATTGGCTGAGCCCTCAAGGGTTAACTCTCACAACACACTACAAGGCAGCGGGAAAGGAGGGAGGGCAGAGAGAGCCATGTGTCCCCCCTGCTCTATGGAAGGTGCGGTAAGTGGGGTGCAGGAGCAGGGAGGAGGGGGAGACACCCTGACATTTGCCTCTCTTTACCCCCCTCGCCCCATACAGCAAGCAGGAGTCTCTGGGAGCAGCTCCAAGGCAGAGGGCAGGAGCACTACGTGGCAGTGGCGGGAGGGACAGCTGAACTGCTTGCAATTGATAGCCTGTAATTGATAGCCTCCTGGTCAGCTTCAGCACAGGGAAATTAAGGGAGTGGGGAGCTGATAGGCGGGTTGTTGGTCCATTCTGGTTCCAAGCCCCCACCAGCTAGCTGCAACGGGCTGCTCTTTCTGCAAGCAGGGGACAAAACAGGCGGCTGCCGAACGCCATTAGAAGGGAGCATTTCCCAACTTTAAACGAGCATGTTCCCTAATTGATCAGCAACTTAACATTGAAACAAAGTTAACCAGGATGACTTTAAGTGAGGAGTTCCTGTAAAAGGCCAGACCACAGCCAGACAGATGGGGGAGCAGGTGCTAGCCCAAGAAAAGGCAGACAAAAGGGGAAGGACTCCAGGGAAGAGGTCCTGAGGGTCAGTGACTCAGGGGGAGCTTGGCCTCTGATGACTCAGCAGTCTATGAAAAGAGCGGGAAAAACTGTGGAACATGGGAGGGGTAGCTGGCGGTGAAACGTTTGTAGAGACTTGAGCTCAAGAATGGTAGAGCTTATGTTCTGTTAATGTGGCTAGTGGAACTAATGACGGGCCCAGGTGGGGTAGAAGATCTTGCTTATTGCTTTTGATTTGTGGGCTATATCATTTGGTTTGGACTTTGGTTACCTCAGAAAGGGGATGGAATTGAATGTGACCTGGCTGGAGGGCCGAGTCCCCATCCTAGACAACCAGAGTGTGAAGGAGGAGATGGGCTGAAGTTGCTGCAGTGCTGGGCCCTGTCATGAGGAGGTGTCTCTGGAAGAGTGAGTCTTGTAACAGTACTGCTGTTCTTGAATGTTTCCTTCACAATTTAAAACAGGAGAACAGAGTGAGGAAAACCCTCCTCATAGCCACCTGCTGTTTCAGGGAGCGTTGGAAGGCTTCTGACAAGAAATACTTATACCCTGAGCCTGACAGCGGATATCTCGATCAGATAGGACACCCTGCACTGAAAATGCTGCAGCATGAGTTTGAGCATCAGACAATGCCAACCTGTTAAGATGGTGGGGGGTGGGGTTTGCTGACAAGATAACTTACTTCCATTCTAGAACTTGGAATAGACAGAGGGCAAACTGTACAGGTGGCTGGGTAAGGAGGAGAGGAGTATGTGCAGTGTGGTTATGACCTAAGTTGGGGTGCTCAAGGAAGTGAACTGTTGGCTCCGTGAGGACAGGATACTCACTGCAGTGTGTTTACTGAGAACAGTTTTAGCAAAGCCGAGTTTTCTGTCCTAGCAGAGAGAAGCATCTTACAGCATTCCTAGTGCAGAGATTGATTCACTGCAGTTATCCTCAAAAAGAACAGGAGAACTTGCGGCACCTTAGAGTAACAAATTTATTTGAGCATAAGCTTTTACATGCTACTTCATGGGATGCATGCAGGGGAAAATACAGGAGGAAGATATCTATCTATCTATCTATGTATATATACACAGAGAACATGAAACAATGCGTGGAGGGTCAGAAGGAGAGGTCCCGAGATAGGACAGACTCTTCTGCTGGGCTAAGAGAATAGCTGGAAAGATTAACAATATTGCTGGGTGGGTTAAGGATCCACTGTTGTGGCCCCTTGTGGTATGTAGTTAGTTTAGCTAGTTGAGTATCCTTTTCCTCTGTAGAGAAGCAAAGTGTGTGTTGTAAATGGCTTCTCTAGTTTTTGTAAAGTCCAGCCACGAGGAAGTTTGTGTGGAAGGTTGGTTTTTGATGAGAGTATCCAGTTTGGAGAGTTCATTCTTAATCTTTCCCTGTTTGCTGTATAGGATGATGGTCAGGTGGTTCCGCAGTTTCTTTGAGAGTGTGTGGCACAATCTGTCAGCATAGTCTGTGTGATATGTCGATTGTAATGGATTTTTTACCTTCAGTCCTTTTGATATGATGTCCATCCGTTTGCATTTGGAAAGAAAGATGATGTCTGTGTGTATCTGTGCGAGTTTTTATGAAGTTGATGGATTTCCACTCCATACGGCTAAATTCAGTGCCTTGCATAATGACAGGTTTCAGAGTAGCAGCCATATTAGTCTATATTTGCAAAAAGAACAGGAGTACTGGTGGTACCTTAGAGACTAACAAATTTATTTGAACATAAGCTTTCGTGGACTACAGTCCACTTCATCGCATGCATGTAGTGGAAATACAGTAGGAAGATAGATATAGATATATAAACACAGAGAAACTGAAACAATGGGTGTTACCATATACACTGTAATGAGAGTGATCTCTCTCCTGCTGGTAATAGCTCATCTTAAGTGAAGAACTTTTTGTAGTGGTAATCAAAACTTTATGTAATGACTCATACACTCCCCGTTTTTATTTAAGCCTAATGTAATGGTGTCCATTTGGCAAATTAATTCCAATTCAGCAGTCTCTGGCTGGAGTCTGTTTTTAAGTTTTATTGTTGTAATTTTGCGACTTTTAGGTCTGTAATCGAGTGACCAGGGAGACTGAGGTGTTCTCCGACTGGTTTCTGAATGTTATAATGCTTGACGTCTGATTTGTGTCCATTTCTTCTTTTCTGTAGAGACCGTCCGGGTTTGCCTATGTACATGGCAGAGGGACATTGCTGGCCCATGATGACATTTATCACATTGGTAGATGTGCAGGTGAATGAGCCTCTGACAGTGTGGCAGATGTGATTAGGTCCAATGATGATGTCCCCTGAATAGATATGTGGACAGAGATGGCAAAGGGCTTTGTTGCAGGGATAGGTTCCCGGGTTAGTGTTTTTCTTGTGTGGTCTGTGGTTGCTGGTGAGAATTTGCTTCAGGTTGAGGAGCTGTCTGTAAGCAAGGACTGTCCTGTCTCCTAAGATCTGTGAGAGTGATGGATCGTCCTTCAGGAGAGGTTGTAGATCCCCAGAGCAGTGCCGCTGATTGGAAGGGATATGTTGTCCCAAAATGTGAAATAGTTATGGGTGAGGAAAAAGCCACAAAGTTCGGCCCCCATGTTTGTCGTGACTTAGAACAACGCTTCCTCCTAACGCCCCTGCTTTCCTTGCGCTTATTCTAAGTCACGGCAAACCTGGTGGCCGAACTTTGTGACTTTGTCCTTACCCATAACTAGTTCACATTTGGGGACAACATATACCTTCCAATCAGCGGCACTGCTATGGGGACCCGCATGGCCCCACAGTATGCCAACATTTTTATGGCTGACTTAGAACAACGCTTCCTCAGCTCTCATCCCCTAACGCCCCTGCTCTACTTGCGCTACGTTGATGACATCTTCAGCATCTGGACCCATGGAAAAGAAGCCCTTGAGGAATTCCACCAGGATTTCAACAATTTCCACCCCTCCATCAACCTCAGCCTGGACCAGTCCACACAAGAGATCCACTTCCTGGACGCTACAGGGTTAATAAGCGATGGTCACATAAACACCGCCCTATACCGGAAACCTACGGAGCGCTCTACTTACCTACATGCCTCCAGCTTTTATCCAGACCACACCACACGATTCATTGTCTACAGCCAAGCTCTACGATACAATCGCATTTGCTCCAACCCATCAGACAGAGACAAAACCTACAAGAGCTCAATCAAGTGTTCTTATAACTACAATACCCACCTGCTGAAGTGAAGAAACAGATAAACAGAGCCAGAAGAGTATCCAGAAGTCACGTACTACAGGACAGACCCAACAAAGGAAGTAACAGAACGCCAGTAGCCGCCCCCTTATCCCTCAACTAAAACCTCTCCAGCACATCATCAAGGATCTACAAGCTATCCTGAAGGATGATCCATCACTCTCACAGATCTTGGGAGACAGGCCAGTCCTTGCTTGCAGTCAGCTCCCGAACCTGAAGCAAATTCTCACCAGCAACCGCAGACCACATGACAAAAACACTAAGCCAGGAACCTATCCTTGCAACAAAGCCCCTTGCCAACTCTCTGTCCACATATCTACTCAGGGGAAACATCATAGGACCTAATCACATCAGCCACACTATCAGAGGCTCGTTCACCTGCACATCTACCAATATGATATATGCCATCATGTGCCAGCAGTGTCCCTCTGCCATGTACATTGGCCAAACCGGACAGTCTCTACGGAAAAGAAGAAATGGACACAAATCATTAAATAAGGCTTAAATAAAGACTGGGAGTGGATGGGTCATTACACAAGGTAAAACAATTTCCCCATGTTTATTCTCTCTCCCCCCCCACACACACAAACACTGGTCTTCACAACTTCTTGTCAACTGCTGCAAATAGACCATTTTGATTACCACTACAAAAAGTTTTTTCTTCTCTTTGAATATATATCTATATCTATCTTCCTACTGTATTTTCCACCTCATGAATCCGATGAAGTGGGCTGTAACCCACAAAAGGTTATGCTCAAGTAAATGTGTTAGTCTCTAAGGTGCCACAAGTACTCCTGTTCTTTTTGCGGCTACAGACTAACACGACTGATGCCGTCCAGTAGCACTGGTTTTGAACGGAGAGAATGCAGATGGATTTTGATCCCCGATAGCAGCTGTTTCTTTGTGCTGGTATAGTATAGAGTTTGCAGGGAAGGCTCAGAACTGCAGTATAGTTTACCTGCCAGACATCATGTGGTGGAATTTGAAACGGCATGGCCACGGGGACCATCCCTGGTGGTGTGTAGTCTCTCATCTGGTGACTGCTGGGAAGACAAAAAGCAACAAACAGGAACTTAGTAATAGCTTTAAAAAGAAGGAAGTTTCAGAGTCTTTGCTATGATGAGACATCAGGGACAAATGGCTTTTTCCTTCTCTTTTAAATGGATTTCTTTGTACAAAGGCCATTCCCCATGGTATTAGCATTGTGTGGTGTATAGATACCCATAGAACTATAACCAGCTATGGTACAACAGCCTCCTCTGAGACAATATTTAGAAAAGGATAGGAATAAAAACCCCAATGGAAGCCTCTCTACTGTGTTTCAATGAACTGGGGAGAGCATTCCATGAAGATGACCTGCTGGAAACTGGGAAAAGAGATGATCTGAGAGAGAGTTGGAATGTCCCTTGGCTGTGGGTCCCCAGAAAGAAATAGGATCCTGCTTGATCTTTTACATCCTCTCTCCCTCCCCTTGGGCACCAGTCATTGCTACTTACTTTAAAGGCGGGCTGGACCCATGGATTTCCATGAGGAGCCTGAAAGAGAAGGGAAAGCAGAGTTAATGTCACACAAGCTAGAAGTATATTAGTCTGCTAAACATCAAGTGTTTTGGGAGAGGGGTTCCTTCTCAAATGTTGACACATTCACTTGGTATAATTCTCCGCCTAGAAGACCTACAGGCGCTCACGCAGCTCCCTTGATTCTAAAGTGGTGTTAGAAAAAGAAATCACCTTAGTGACTGAAGTGCTGAATTCCTCATTCTCATCTTCATTAATGACTGTACATATTTCTCAGTTATCCCTGCCCATAATAACTCAGCAAAAGATGGTTTGCTCTTTCTTATACTATTTACATCTCATGTGTACCAAACACCCTTAGTGATTTGGTTGTAAAGCATCACTTCTCTTTAGAGCAAAAACCAATCCTGGCAGTGTAAGGAAGGAAACAATGCTGAGAAAAGTGAGGCTGGTTTGATACTAATTATGTTGCATCTCCTGCAAGCAGACAGATCTCCCCTGTCTGTCTCCAAATGGCCACTGGTGGTAGCTGCCTAGCATGGGAATAGAGAACTGCTGTGGAGGGCATGTCAAGCTGTGGGGTTGGATGTTTGCAAGTTCTCTTCCACCTCCCCCTATAGTATAATGGCAGTGGGTCACACAGTCAACATTTCATCCTCTTTGTCTTCTCTGAAATATAGTTCTAGTTTATTGTGGCTGGAAATGCAGGATGTGGCCTCCAAAGAGGCACAAGGAGATTTTAAGAAGCACTAAATGTTTCATAATCGTTCAGCAAACTGAATGCTGCTGCTGCTAAAAAAAAAAAAAAAAAGACATCCTCTGAAAAATGCAAGAAGGTGCAGCAAACAGCACATTCAGTCATCCAGTTCAATCCTCCCCTAGAGAACTGTAGAAATCACTTACCTCCTGACCCTCTGAAAGGAGAGGAAGTAATATGGCTGCTCTTTGGCTGCGCAGAGTTGCTGAAAAAAGAGAGAAGGCATTCATTAGATGGGGAAGACAGCTGCTACCGAATTGAGGAGATCGGGGGACATGGTTTGAGCTCAATAGCTTGTCCTTCAGAGGGACTTGACATTAAGAGTGGACCAAGCTGGGGTGTCTGTAAAATTAACGGCAATTATTGCATTCTCCCATGGTGCTGCTGGCCAGTTCCCAGCCCTCTCCATTCTTCTTTCCGAACCCCACCATTCAATGGGCTAAAGTGAGGCATGAGAGGGTGTGAGTCATGGAAAGTCCACACCACATTTAAGAGTTGACATGTTTTTATTTCTGCTCCTCGTCATCTAGAGCTCACTTGCCACATTGTCCCTTTAGGGGCACCCTCTGACTCTGTGCAAATTCAGGGTGTTCACAGCTCCCCTCCACCCTCCCTGGCCTGTAGCTACAAGCTCACAGACAATCCTGTAATCTTCCCCAGCGGATATTAATTGAAAGATTCCATAGTTGTTTCTTGGATGCTACCATTTTTGTTCAAACTCCTCCACCTAACTCTCCTTTTCCGTTCTTAGTTATTCAGGATAGTAAGGAACAGGGCAGATCCAACTGCAGACATTGGCAGTTAACTTGTGCATTTTTTTAGAAGGGTGGCAACCGTATTCCATGTCTGCACTCAAAACCTTGTATGTATATGTACATCTACCCACTTGCCCTCCCTCTCCATGTGCACACAGACAAAGAATCCTAATGCTCACTCTCTGGCAGAGGGTCCACTCTCTTCCAGCAAAGCTATGTACTGGCTGTAGATCTGTGCCTCTGACAGACCGGGGGCAGGAAAAGGAAGGTCATTTCTTAAAGACGCCCAGGAGGGAGCACTCATCCTAAAATAAAATGAACGACAAGGGAATATTAGCATCAGGGGAGCAATTCCCTTCTCTATCTCCTGCTTCCCCATATGATATGATCCATGTTAACAACACCACATGATCCCACCTCCCAGTAAGATCCCTGTTAATCCAATTTCCTTCCGTTTTCCAATGAAAGCTGTATTTTATTAACTAGCAGAAATATCAAAGCCTATTTTGGAAACCCATCTCCTAAGTATCTCAAAAGTCTCATATCACATCATTGGGCAAGAGACTCACTGGTGTTCCTCTCCAATGGCTGCCTAACCCCTCCATGGCCTTCAGCCATCACAGCAGGTGCTTTGTTCCATCACACCTTAGTAACTCAGTCAGAGATTAGGGGCCTATTACAGGAGTGGGTTGCGGCGGTTCTGTGGCCTGCAATGTGCATGAGGTCAGATCACGATGCTCCTTCCCCAGACTGGACAGTAGAAATGGCTTGATAAAGACCCTGACAACATAGTAGTTGTCTTCCTCACCTTGAGCCTGCCCTACAGTCTACAGTGAAACACAAACAGTGAAACTGTCATCAACCTAGAGATGCGAGTACTTCATTTTCTGTCCCTGACTCCCTTCTTTCTCCTCTTTGAAGAGGAGCCTCATCACTTGAAAAGCGAGTCCAATGCTGAGGGCCTGAGCCCTCCCAGAGTATTTTAAACCCAGACTTGACTGGGCTCTAGGCAGGATAGAGATCTCTGTCTGTGGGAAGTGTTTTTCAATGACTGCTGCATCCACACTTTCCGAATGGTGGGAGTTCGGCTCCCCGAAGTGCTGGATACTCAGGGGAGGAGGAAGCTGATCCCAGAATTACCTGCTGAATGAGGCTTGATATGCCTTTGTGGCATATAAGGAGCCTTCACTGGGCATAAAGAAGGCAGTGAGGGCCAGAGGATGCAGCAAATGTACTGCGGAGATGGGGTCTGGCCCTCGATGGCGCCTTCATCCTAAATAAAATGGAAAAAACAAAATATTAGTAGTGAGTTCCCGATAATAATAATAAAGTATCAATAAGCACAGCAATTTAGGGACAGTGCTAGAAGGAAAACAGTGAAGAGTAGAGGAGCTAAATCATTGCTGACTCTAATATTGAACGGGAAACCCCATTGAAAATAGTGGCTTAATGCACCTTTCAGGTACCTAGAAAAAGGATATTGAGGAACGGGATCTCTGAGAGGAACCCAGGATTCAGCAACACAACAGTCAAGAGATTAAGGAGGAGACAGATTAAGAAGGAGACATGATTCATTCTATACTAAGAGCTGCCTGCAGGGTAATCTGGGAAGCTGTCAGCCTCTGTGCCATTCGGAGACTGTTGGCTTAACTATGCGACTTTAACGCTCATCTTTCCCGACCGCCCACACGATATAATGTGTGTAATGCAAAACTCTTTTCTTACCAAGAATCCAGCGTTGATTTCATGTAATCCATCCTCCTCTGATGGTACTCCGATTGTAACTGGATAAAAAGAGACATTCACACTAGACATTAATCAAATTTTCTAGGGAGTTAAACGGCAATCTCTGACAAAAGGAGTAAATTGCCTAGAATAGGAATTCAGGTTCCATCACTGGAGATCTTGAGAAATGACTTAAATTAGTGTATTCTCTATTTTCCACACTGTAGATGATCTTGTAAGAGTGTTCCCTTTCATGTACTTTCTCGATACTGCTTTGCTTTGTACTGAGTTTATTTCTTCAAACCATCAGAAAGGGCTGTGTTTACTTCTGATGGTCCATGGAGAATAGATAAAGAAGAACGGAGTTAGTTGAATTGATGGGAGATTCATATAGTGGAGAATCTGAAATGATGTGATTTGTGCAGCTGGGCCTGGTAGTCAAACTGTTTCCATATCTCTCATACAACAGAAATATGGAAACCCTTCTCTTCAGAAGCCCCCAGTGAGCAAGTGTGACAATGGACTGCTCTGCTCCTTCCTGCCTACACAAGCCTTTGTGATCATAGTGCCCTCTCTAGAGACTAGTCCAGTCAAAGCTCAATAGGAACTTACAAAAGGGTTGGTGTCTTTAAGGAAATATTGATATATGTCCTTAAAGACCGAACTTTTCAAGAATGACTTTTTTGATACTAGTCAAAGTGCCTTCACTCAGCTAGCAACTAATTGCTTCCAAGATTCTTAAAAGTGGCAACAATTATTAAGCCAGAATGTACACTGTGGAGTAGGTAACTATTATCTCTGTTTTAAAGATGGATAAACAGAGACTCAGTGATGATATTAGGATATTTATCAGCTATGAAAGAAATCACTTTCTGTTTCTGTGAATAAATATAGATGATATTAATAACATTTTCTACACTAAGGGTGTGATTGAAAGTTCACTGGAGTCCATAGGATCACCATTGAATGAATGCAATTGGTTTGGAATTAGCCCCTTAGATAACAAAACATTGTGCTTTCAAGGACCTCAAAATGCCAAAGAATAATTAATTCATAACTTTTTAAATACTTACCATTATCCCCGTTTTCAGGATGAATAAAGTGAGACACCTCAAAGGTCGAGGATTGCCAAAATTAATGTTAATCAATGCCTGAAGTGAGTGAGGAGTTTTGCTTAATCCCGAATCTACCCACCAGAGCCCAAATGAGTGAGAATTCCTGCTGAATCTCCAGATGTAGTACAGCCCCTCCCCCCTCCAGACCCACCATGTGGACATTTTCTGAAAGCCACAATCTGATTAAAGTCAATGGGATTTTGGATTTTATTGTCCAAATGTATCAGTGAGCAGAGAACTCTGACTGACTATACTATAGTTGGACTCACCATGCCAGTGGACATTCTGCTAAAATTGCTCACATGCTGAGTTACAAGCTTGTATTTATTCCTTGTGTGTTACATGGGCATAGTGTAGCTTGACAAGGACAGAAGAAATGTTTTAAGAACTCCCTAACTAGTCTGAGACCCCTGTGAAACCACAACTCAATTAGTATATAGCTTACACTGCTGTGTTACATTGGCCATCTGAAAAAATTCACTTACTTCTATCACAGGCCTGTCTGCCAAGTCTCACACTGATTGAAATATCCCTCAGCGCCAACCAGTTCTCCCAGAGGCCAAGTTGAGCACTGACTTGAGCTCAGTGCCCCAGTAGCTATGTGTGAGCCCGGTGATGCCATAATGAAAGCTGTACCACAATCGCCATGACAACTAGGTGCTAACTCCTACCAGGGGAATATGTTGGGTCTTATGTATGTGTGCATCCCTGCTTGGTCTGCCCAAGTTTTTGTGATTATCTTGCCCTCTCTAGCCCAGAAAGAGGATAAAAGCCCAAATGTTAAGGAGATCTGAGAGTGATGCTTCTTTCGTTCAAGTGACCGAAGCCCTTTTTTTGAATTTATGATCCTGAGAGCTTAGCACAGGGAGCATAAAGTACCTGGCTTCTGTTGTGTCTGTCTGCATTCAGCCTCCGATTTAGTAACATCTGGGACCGTAGTTAATTCTAGCGGAGTTTGGAAGAGGAGCTTGAGAATCAGGAGAGCTGGTTTCCCATTGTAGTTATGCTCCTGGTTCTCTGTGACTTGCCAAAGTTAATGAACAACCCTGCCCCAGGGATGGAATGGGGATAAAAGCACCTAGACTCTTCTTTTTAGGTTAAGCAGTGTGTTTTTCATTCTTAGGATGCTTTGGGGGAGGGCCAAATAATTATTTTGTGCTCTAGGGGTGCATTGAGAGCAGAGTTCAATTGATTTGGATCACTGGTGAGAAGTAGGGAGAGGGGTTTGGCCCAATCTATGAATCTTCTCTTAATTCTATTGATTACTTCAGAATTCCCAGTTCTCTCTCTGAGGTTTGACAGGTTCTTGTCCCAAGATCAGGCCTAGTATGATTAAAATTCCTATTTAGTTGGGAACCCTGATGTGCACAGTTGCAACACTTACATTTTAGGAACCCTTCTGCATTTACAGTAGTTAATACATTTAGCAAAGTCACAAACACTCTAACCCAGCAAGGTAGATAGAGGTGATACAGAATGTACATCTGAACATCCATATACTCACACCATCCTTGGAGAACAACCTGATATGCTAGCCATCACCTTCCTTATCATCACCAGTGGCTATCATCCTAGTATCTCCCAAGGGCTACATTTCTCTTTCCTCCTGCAGGCAGGCTGGGTAACAACTTTGATCATATGTTATGCTGATGCCACTATGTCCGATGTATATTCAGTGGGAGTTTCGTGCCTCTTCCTTATTTGAATGTCCTCGCTCTGCTCACGTTGGGTTGCCCTTCTCCTCTAGGTTAGTTTATTAACGATCTCAGCTTTTTGTAAGAGACATCAATTCGTTGCCATGGCACTGTTTTGGTCAGACTTCTGCAGATGTTCTATCCTAAGATATCCAAAAGCTGGTGTTAGCTCATGTTCGTGTGGGTCGCTGGTGTTGTTATGGACCGACTTCTCCCTTCAAACTCTGTTCCCAGTTCCCCCAAACTTAAGGGCAACCGTTCAGCCATTTATCTGAGCCAGACTTGGAAGGCTTCAAGCCTTATGCTAACTGCTGCAGCCAGTGTCTTGTAGGCTAGAAGCCTGTAGGTTCCTTTTGTTACTGCCAATTAAAATAAATGCTAAAGCTGGTTCTATGGGCTACAAGAGGGAGAGTGAATTTCCTTTTTGTGATTGGGGTGAGTTTGGGGGAGTTGGAGGAGTTGCTTTTTTTAGGAGTAATTTTTTTTTTTTTTTGGTGGGAGGGGAAGTTGAATTAGTTTTGTCTGTTTGGGTGATGATTTGGGTGTGGTTGCTAGGAGAGGCAATGGCATTGTCTTTTGTTACTCCAGAGTGTAGGGCTGGGAGCTGAAATGGGTTTAATTGCTAGGACATGTTTGGCTTGCATTAGCCCCAAGAGAAACACACATGAAAAGCTTCGATAATAAAGCCTCTATAATCAAAGCCTCTACAATAAGCACGTTTTTATGTCCTTTGGGGCTAATGCAAACCAAAAAGTTTGGGGATCCTGCGTTTGTTTAGGAAGTAGGGCTGTCAAGAAATTTTAAAAATTAGTTGCGATTAATTGCGGTGTTGAACAATAATAGAATACCATTCATTGAAATATTGTTGGATGTTTTCTACATTTTCAAATATATTGATTTCAGTTACAATGTAGAATACAAAGTGTGCAGTGCTCAGTTGATATTTTTCATATTTTTCTAACAAATATTTGCACGGTAAACCCCAAAAGAAATAGTAATTTTCAATACCTCATACAAGTACTCCTACAAGTACTGTAGTACAATCTCTTTATCATGAAAGTTAAACGTGCAAATGGCACCGTTGCAGCTGGCGTCACAAGATAGTTACATGCCAGATGTGCTAAAGATTCATATGTGCCTTCATGCTTTGATCACCATTCCAGAGGACGTACATCCATACTGATGACGGGTTCTGCTCCATAATGATCCAAAGCAGTGAGGACTGGCGCATGCTCATTTTCACCTCCTGAGTCGATACCACCAGGAGAAGTTTGATTTTCTTTTTTGGTGGTTTGGGTTCTGTAGTTTTTGCATCGGAGTGTTGCTCTTATAAGACTTCTGAAAGCATGCTCCACGCCTTGTCCCTCTCAGGTTTTGGAAGGCACTTCAGATTCTTCAACCTTGGGCTTGAGGTCTGTAGCTATCTTTAGAAATCTCACATTGGTACCTTCTTTGCATTTTGTCAAATCTGCAGTAAAAGTGTTCTTACAACGAACAACATGCTAGGTCACCATCCGAGACTGCTAGAACATGAAACATAGGGCAGAATGTGGGTAAAACAGAGAAGGAGACATACCATTCTCCCCCAAGGAGTTCAGTCACGAATTTAATTAAGACATCTTTTTAAGGAGTGTCATCAGAATGAAACCATGTCCTCTGGAATGGTGGCTGAAACATGAAGGGGCATACAAATATTTCGGACATCTGGCACGTGACTATCTTGCAACGCCGGCTACAACGGTGCCATGCAAATGCCCGTTCTCCCTTTCAGGTGACATTGTAAATAAGAAGTGGGCAGCATTATCTCCTTTCAATGTAAAAATACTTCTTAGTCTTAGGGATTGGCTGAACAAGAAGTAGCACCGTGTGGACGTGTCGGCTCTAAAGTTTTACATTGTTTTACTTTTGAGTGCAGTTATTTTTTGGAACATGCCTCTACACCTGTAAGGTGCACTTTCATGACAGAGATTGCACTAGAATACTTGTATAAGGCGAATTGAGAAATGCCATTTCTTTTGCTTATCGTTTTACAGGGTACATATTTGTAATAAAAATAATAATAGAACGCGTGCTGTAATCAAAATCAATCTATTTGAAAATGTAGAAAACATCCAAAATATTTAATAAATTTCAGTTGGTATTCTATTGTTACGAGTGCGATTAAAACTGCGATTAATCACGATTTAATTTTTTTGAGTTAGGATACGAATTTCCCCTTAACAGCACACTAGGATCACCTAGTCCCAGCGGTTTATCTGGTATCATCTGGGTCCGGACGTGTTCTTCTTTTACCTATAAAAGAAATAATAGAAAAATCTTCTCACTTCTCTCGGGAGTCCAAACATTCGATTAATAACTAGGTACACAGTTATATTTGCAATTCTTTTCAGAATCTTCCTCCTATTAGTTAGTTAAGAGACGTGAAACCATTTTGATGCCCCCCTTTTCTATCTATCTATATATCGATCGATCGATAGATAGATAGTGGGACTGGCTTTATTTTATCTGTCACTCTTGTGGGTGCAAGATCCATTTTAGTTTTATTCTCTTTTTTAATATTGATCACATTTCTCAGGGCTATTTTATTAGTTTCTTCTTTCTTTTTACCTAGTCTAGCTTAATGAATACATTTTCATTTTTAATTTGATATCTTTCACTTTCAATTGATTGTTAATTTGGGGTAATATTTCTTAACTAAACTAGTATCTCTTAACAATCCCAAATATTTTTTCTCAAGATGCTTCTGGAGCTGTAATGGTTGTGCTCTTTGTGTTTGTTGGTTGGGGTTTTTTTGTTTGGTTTTTTTTTTTTTAAATAGGGGCACGGTATATTCTTGTTGTCCCGCTTTTATTCTCTGAATGCTTTGGTTAGTATACAAGGTACATACCTGTACCTATACATGACATTTTCTGTTTTAATTCTTATGTCACTAGGTTTTCTAACATGAAAACACACTTCCGTCTTCCAAATAAACAAAGGTTTTATCCCCTCCTAGTGTAAAAAGTAAATTACATTCCTCTTATTCATCAATACACATTGGATTTTTGGTATCCCATTCCTCATTTTAAAACAACACTACGCATCTTCTTTTCCAAAGCTTTCTTTTATTAAATATAGTTTTTTATTTAAACAAATAATGAAAGAACAATTGTAACAATATACACAACTAGTAAAAATGTGTAACTTTCCAGAGAACCTTTATTTACTAAATCAATTGTAACATTGAGGTTTTGTTTAATATCAATACCGATAACACCGTAGTTTCCTATGCTCTTTAACAGAAATCATCCTTGTAAATCTTTTGTCCCTATCTGGAATCTCATAAAAGAACTTAAGGGGACTAAACTTCTATATCCATTGATCCCAAATATTGTCTTCCAGGATACTGGGGAATCATTTCTAAACATTCATTGGTTACTATCTGGGACACTTCGATGAGAGCAAGTGGCCTCCCTATTCAGATAGCACCACTGGCTATAAACACCTTCCTCAATGACTACTTGAGTCATTGGCCTTCCCCACTAATCCACCATGAGCTGTGGTACTATTCCTGGACATAGTTTTAAAGAGGGGGTGCTCTTGAAATAAACAGAATCTGTAAACTGTACCAATCCTTGCCTGCTCCTGGAACTCCTGGTCCATTCCTCTGAATTCTTTTCTTTTCTGGTAATTCCTCTATCCTAAGTAAAGACAGAGAATTGGGATTACTTACTAGTCTAACTGCAAGACTTCTAATGATAACTAGATAATTTGATTATTCTTTTTAAACAACTATACACTCCACTATTTTTAAATGGAATTTTACTCTCTGCTTTATTAAATCCTTGTAATATTTTCCATTAGTAAGCTTCACATCTTTTGTAGGGCTCCCCAGGTATCCTGATGAAAATATGCCATCGGCATGATCTTGTGTTGACCCTGGAGAGCTTGGGGGCATCTGGCCTCCGTAGGCTACTTCTCTGATGGTGGGGTTCAGCTCCCTTCTGATCTGCTCAGCTTCGAGCAGCTTGGCAGTGGATAGATAACCTGTCAGTTTGGTCCCTTCTCTCATATCACAATAGTCGCTTCCAAACCAAACTCCTGAATGAATCAAGGGCTCTCCATTTTCCCCTATTAGAACTTTGACCTTCCCTTTATTTTGTTGGCCCCCTCTTTGCTGAGGACCATTGTCGGAAACTGATACCTTCTCAATCTTCCTTTTCGGGGATGGCCGCTCTTTCTTTTGTATTTTGGACTGTACTGAACCCAGTCAGCCACACTGGTTAACCACTGCAGAGAAGAATTGTATAGGTCATCAAGGGCCCCAGCAAAGTACGCATACCAACAGGACACTAATTTTACACTTGTTCCATCGAGTCACGGGTATTTTCAGTGTGGGCACGGGTGACCCTAAAAATAGTGTTTCACCCTGTTATGTTGTATTTGTCTCCTGTTTAAGATAATTATTGTGTGGAACATATTCTTATGTGTTTGTGTTATTTCGTGGAAGTCTCCAACTATCTGGCAAGTAAGTGGAGATTACTCTGTAGGTGGAGTTTTCTGCCCAAGCTGCCCTGGTGACCCTGCCAGGAAGAAGCGAGGGAGGTGGAGGCACCACCATATAATTTCATAGGGGAAAAAAAAAGAGAAAAGATACACCCTGCTGAATGGGTGGTGGGATCCAAAAGAACCCAGCCCTGTTCATCGAAACCTGTAAGCGGATTGGCATTAAAGGAGGTAACCAGGTGGAGAGGAGCGCTACACCCTCATTGTACAAATTGGAGGAATCCCTAACCCAAGGATTGGTCCCTTCCTCTTTATTGTGCAAGCCGGGGAATTCACCATCCCAATTTCTCCCTTGTGGCCCCTTTGCTGCCACTCTCGCTCCTTTTATCACTTGCAACTCACTTTTCAGAGCATAATTTTGGCACTGACAGGCCTCGTGGCTAAGCTTATTTTCCTCCTCGACATCTGTAAGCACAGCTCTCACTGCAGCTTGCCCATCTAACACTTTTTGTTTTCACTCCGTCACTTCCTACCTTATCTTGTCCTGGTCTATGTGTGCCTCACTTGCCTCTGCTAGCGAAGGCAGGGGGCTGGACTTGGTGACCTTTCAAGATCCCTTCCAGTTCTAGGAGATTGGTATATCTCCAATTATTATTAGCACAGATGTGCCGTGTTCCCTCTAAGTACATAGGCGTGGCTATAGTCTGGGCTTCATGTGTTAAAGCATTTTTGTTAACCCTGTAGGGCAGCCTTTTATTTTCCTTTTTGTTTGGGCCTCCTGTACAGATTCCCTTTTTAATTAGGCTTATCCCATTGCTCATATAATTGGCGATATGCATCAGGTCCAATAAAAGCACCAGGCTTCCAAGGGCCATTCTGATATTTTAAAACAAAATCCTCTAACCCCATTTTTCCTAACCTAAATTTATTACCATTCAATTTTCCTTTCTTTGCTGACATTTTTTATGTTATTTTGCACACTTAGCCAGATAATAATACCTGAGTGCTAAATTCCCTGGCTAACTCGGAGACTATGGCGGGAATGCAGATTATAACTCTAATTCCTATCCTCTCACTTACAGGATTGTGTTTTTTGGTTCTCGTCGTGACCTCAATTATGTTTTCCACAAAAACACTCAAACTGTTATCTGTCCCGTTAGGGAATCTGCCATGTGTTATCGCTTCTCAGGCGGGTCTACCTCTGTTTTCCACAAAAAAAATAAACATTTATTTTATCCTGGGAACTCTATCTATTTTTAGACTCAGCATTTCATTGGTTATCTCTTATATCATCCTACTTGTTTACATTCTGTTGGCTAGCTGCCTGTCAGCCCATGTGGGCCATTATCTGTCAATCATTGCTTAAAACTTTCCTAACATTGAGCCTACATTCATTCAGTTATGACCCTTTTACCTACATTCACATACATTATGACCCTTTTACCTACATTCAGCGGCTACATTCCTACATTCCTTTACCTACATTCCTTTTCCCCTCAGGGTCTTAAGTCCAATCACCCCAATGTCCAGCAAGCCAAAAGTCTTTGTCCCTGGTCAGTGCCGCCCCAGAGTTCAAAAGTTCATCTGCAGAGTTTTACCCCCCCAGCCTGGGTGAAAAGGAAGGGTGGGGCACACGAGGTGTTAAGAGGCACCTTACGTGGTCCGATTTATACTTCATTTAAATGCTTAAAAATTTAGAGAATAAAATAGGATTTTAAAATCAATAGTATCCTGACAAATTTGAAAATTGCTCCAAATAGACCAGGCTTTGTACATTTCTATCCTAATAATAAATAATAATTAACAATAATAATTAACGCAGTCGACAGAGCTGTGTCCCTGCATTGTAATCAGAACATTTTAGTAGCAATATTTATTTGGGTGGCACGTGCACACCCATCTCGGGCTGTGAGCAGCAGTTACAGAATTTTGTGGTTTAACCACGTCAGTATCTCTCTTCTGCCGCCGAGACAAGACATGCAATAGTGTCTTCACTCAATGCTAAATAAAGGTAATGAAATAAAAAGAAAAATACTTAATCAAAGCCATCTGTCATGTTCCCCTCTTCCCCATGTAGTAAGAGGAGGCCCTGAGATATAAACCTTGGTATCAGAGGCCTGGTATGAGGCCTGAGGCCTAAACTAAAGTAATGGTCAAGACTTTGCTAACATAAAGCAAAGTTAAGCTGTGAGCCAGAAGCAGGCCCTGCTCACAGAAGCTGGCAAGGAAAGGGCTGATGCTGCAAGAAGATACGTACCTAAAAGGTACTGAACACTAGATATCAGAACATTCACATACTTGCACATTCCACACAGATAACAAAGAACAGGCTGGCCCATTCCAAGGATGGGGGCAAAAGGGTAATATGATGGATAGAGTTGTTTAGATCGAACCAACATGTACAAGGTGAAAGGCAGCACCTTAATACGTAGAGGGGTTGTACCTTGCTACGTGGAGGGGTTGTACCTCATACGTCAGGTGTGATGTGTAACTTGTTTGTATCTGTGTATAAGAATGCATCCCTGGGGCGGTGTCTTTGTCTGGCCAAGGGGGCAGTGGAAAGTCCCGCCACTGACTGAGCCGGGTCCATTGCCAAGAGGCACTTTCTCGTAGTATGCCCTGAGTTAGGCTAAGAAACCTACAGGGAACTGCAATTGTGTCCGAGGTTGCAATAAACCTAGTCAACGTGACTTTACATCTTACTGGACTCTGTGGTTATTGGGGGTTCTCGTCGGGTCTGCTGTGTCAGCTATCTGCGCAGAGCTGGGGCAGCACACAGAGGGAACACACGCACACAGCCGAGTGATATCAACATTGGAGAAAGCAGAGCACCACACTGGTAGCACTCTGACAACACTTCTGACAACACTGGTGACCCCGACCGCTGATCTGGTGAGTAAGCGAACCTGCCGTGGTAAGAATCGCAATCCAACATGGCAGCAAACCTCGAGCTAGGGAACCCCCTGATCCCCTCCCTTTTTTTCCCCACGGAGTTTGCTAACTCCTGGACCTGCTGGACTGCCAGTAAAGGGTGTGGAAGCAGGGAAAGAATTAATAAGGATTTGACGGGGATCTTAATGCATGTCAGTCAGTTAGCAAGAGTTAGCCCAGCTGTAACCCTAATGACGTGAGACTTCTAGAAGGAAGGATAGTGTGAGGCAGAGGGAAAGAACTGTGTAAAAAGTTATTACGACCTTGTAACTGATAACCAAATATGCAGCCTGGTGTCTTCTAGGAGTGAGAAAACAAGATAGCAGAATGGCTTATGTATAAACAAAATGAAGTTGTTGCTCTTTATTGTCTGTATTATTGCTAGTTATTGTCTGTAACAAAAGTATAAAGGCTTGCTGTAATTGTTTACCAGTTGAGAGACCTGTCCGGGACTGGGGCGACCCTGTGTCCTATGGCACTCTCTCCCTCCATTGTAATTACTGGAGAAATAATAAAGTATTTGATTTTGCTGCACCCAAAAGAAAAAGCGAGAACTGAGTTTTTCTCCGACAAGTTGGGGGCTCGTCCGGGATGGCAACACCCACAGACCCACAGATGGCTACTACGGATCATTCCCCTTCAAACCCCATGGCGCCACATGAGAGGTATGAGACCTTTTGAAATCTCTATTGGGGTATCGGAGGAGGACTGTCCGTGAGGACGTCTGTCTCTGTTGGGCTCACGCCATCTGAACTTATTGACTGTGCAGCAAGATCAGATGCAGAGTGGTATTGGGGAAAGGCCCCAACAAGGTTAGTTTATAACAGTATTGGGAACTGCTGAGTTGGCCAACAAGCAGGGGTGAGCTGGAGCCGGTTCGCACCGGTTCGCGAGAACCCGTTGTTAAATTTAGAAGCGGTTTTAGAACCGCTTGTTAACTAGCTTCCCTGCGAGGGAAGCTTTGATGGGCTCTGCCTGGGAAGCCTGTAATTCCTCCTCCCGGCCGCCGGGGAGCGCTGCGCTGTGCTGCGAGAGCCATGTGAGCTGCCTCCTGGCCCTGTTGCTGCTCCTGCTCTTTGGACCTCTGGCCCTGGGACTCCTGCTGCTGCCTGGTGAGTCCCAGGCTGCGTCCTGCTGCTCCCAGCCCCTCCCCACGTGTGAGTATCTGCGCCCCTCCCCCGCCTTCCCTGCCACAGCCACCCCCCTACCCCCAGCCAGCCCCAGCCAGCCCCTGCCCACAGCCAGCCCCTGCCCCCAGCCACCCGCAGCTACCCGCAGCCAGCCCCTGCCACCCCCTGCCCCCCGCCGCCCCCCTGCCCGCAGCTACCCCCAGCCAGTCCCTGCCACCCCCTGCCCCCAGCCAGCCCCTGCCACCCCCTGCCCCCAGCCAGCCCCCAGCGGGAAAAACTGTGGAACATGGGAGGGGTATCTGGTGGTGAAACGTTTGTAGAGACTTGAGCTCAAGAATGGTAGAGCTTATGTTCTGTTAATGTGGCTAGTGGAACTAATGACGGGCCCAGGTGGGGTAGAAGATCTTGCTTATTGCTTTTGATTTGTGGGCTATATCATTTGGTTTGGACTTTGGTTACCTCAGAAAGGGGATGGAATTGAATGTGACCTGGCTGGAGGGCCGAGTCCCCATCCTAGACAACCAGAGTGTGAAGGAGGAGATGGGCTGAAGTTGCTGCAGTGCTGGGCCCTGACATGAGGAGGTGTCTCTGGAAGAGCGAGTCTTGTAACAGCACTGCTGTTCTTGAATGTTTCCTTCACATTTTAAAACAGGAGAACAGAGTGAGGAAAACCCTCCTCATAGCCACCTGCTGTTTCAGGGAGCATTGGAAGGCTTCTGACAAGAAGTACTTATACCCTGAGCCTGACAGCGGATATCTCGATCAGATAGGACACCCTGCACTGAAAATGCTGCAGCATGAGTTTGAGCATCAGACAATGCCACCCTGTTAAGATGGTGGGTGGGGGGTGTTTGCTGACAAGATAACTTACTTCCGTTCCAGAACTTGGAATAGACAGAGGGCAAACTGTACAGGTGGCTGGGGAAGGAGGAGAGGAGTATGTGCAGTGTGGTTATGACCTAAGTTGGGGGTGCTCAAGGAAGTGAACTGTTGGCTCCGTGAGGACAGGCTACTCACTGCAGTGTGGTTACTGAGAACAGTTTTAGCAAAGCCGAGTTTTCTGTCCTAGCAGAGAGAAGCATCTTACAGCATTCCTAGTGCAGAGATTGATTAGTTATCCTCAAAAAGAACAGGAGAACTTGCGGCACCTTAGAGTAACAAATTTATTTGAGCATAAGCTTTTACATGCTACTTCATGGGATGAATGCAGGGGAAAATAGAGGAGGAAGATATCTATCTATCTATCTATCTATCTATCTATCTATCTATCTATCTATCTATACACAGAGAACATGAAACAATGCGTGGAGGGTCAGAAGGAGAGGCCCCGAGATAGGACAGACTCTTCTGCTGGGCTAAGAGAATAGCTGGAAAGATTAACAATATTGCTGGGTGGGTTAAGGATCCACTGTTGTGGCCCCTTGTGGTATGTAGTTAGTTTAGCTAGTTGAGTATCCTTTTCCTCTGTAGAGAAGCAAAGTGTGTGTTGTAAATGGCTTCTCTAGTTTTTGTAAAGTCCAGCCACGAGGAAGTTTGTGTGGAAGGTTGGTTTTTGATGAGAGTATCCAGTTTGGAGAGTTCATTCTTAATCTTTCCCTGTTTGCTGTATAGGATGATGGTCAGGTGGTTCCGCAGTTTCTTTGAGAGTGTGTGGCACAATCTGTCAGCATATTCTGTGTGATACGTCGATTGTAATGGATTTTTTACCCTCAGTCCTTTTGATATGATGTCCATCCATTTGCATTTGGAAAGAAAGATGATGTCTGTCTGTATCTGTGCAAGATTTTATGAAAATGATGAATTTCCACTCCATACGGCTGAATTCAGTGTCTTGCATAATGACAGGTTTCAGAGTAGCAACCATATTAGTCTATATTTGCAAAAAGTACAGGAGTACTGGCGGTACCTTAGAGACTAACAAATTTATTTGAACATAAGCTTTCGTGGACTACAGTCCACTTCATCGCATGCATGTAGTGGAAATACAGTAGGAAGATAGATATAGCTATATAAACACAGAGAACCTGAAACAATGGGTGTTACCATACACACTGTAATGAGAGTGATCACTTAAGATGAGCTATTACCAGCAGGAGAGAGAAGAACTTTTTGTAGTGGTAATCAAAACTTTATGTAATGACTCATACACTCCCCGTTTTTATTTAAGCCTAATGTAATGGTGTCCATTTGGCAAATTAATTCCAATTCAGCAGTCTCTGGCTGGAGTCTGTTTTTAAGTTTTATTGTTGTAATTTTGCGACTTTTAGGTCTGTAATCGAGTGACCAGGGAGACTGAGGTGTTCTCCGACTGGTTTCTGAATGTTATAATGCTTGACGTCTGATTTGTGTCCATTTCTTCTTTTCCGTAGAGGCTGTCCGGGTTGGCCAATGTACATGGCAGAGGGACATTGCTGGCCCATGATGACATTTATCACATTGGTAGATGTGCAGGTGAATGAGCCTCTGACAGTGTGGCTGATGTGATTAGGTCCAATGATGATGTCCCCTGAATAGATATGTGGACAGAGATGGCAAAGGGCTTTGTTGCAGGGATAGGTTCCCGGGTTAGTGTTTTTGTTGTGTGGTCTGTGGTTGCTGGTGAGAATTTGCTTCAGGTTGAGGGGCTGTCTGTAAGCCAGGACTGTCCTGTCTCCCAAGATCTGTGAGAGTGATGGATCGTCCTTCAGGAGAGGTTGTAGATCCCCAGAGCAGTGCCGCTGATTGGAAGGGATATGTTGTCCCAAAATGTGAAATAGTTATGGGTGAGGAAAAAGCCACAAAGTTCGGCCCCCATGTTTGCCGTGACTTAGAACAATGCTTCCTCAGCTCTCGTCTCCTAACGCCCCTGCTTTCCTTGCGCTTGTTCTAAGTCACGGGAAACCTGGTGGCCGAACTTTGTGACTTTGTCCTCACCCATAACTAGTTCACATTTGGGGACAACATATACCTTCCAATCAGCGGCACTGCTATGGGGACCCGCATGGCCCCACAGTATGCCAACATTTTTATGGCTGACTTAGAACAACGCTTCCTCAGCTCTCGTCCCCTAACGCCCCTGCTCTACTTGCGCTATGTTGATGACATCTTCAGCATCTGGACCCATGGAAAAGAAGCCCTTGAGCAATTCCACCAGGATTTCAACAATTTCCACCCCACCATCAATCTCAGCCTGTACCAGTCCACACAAGAGATCCACTTCCTGGACGCTACAGGGTTAATAAGCGATGGTCACATAAACACCGCCCTATACCGGAAACCTACGGAGCGCTCTACTTACCTACATGCCTCCAGCTTTTATCCAGACCACACCACACGATCCATTGTCTACAGCCAAGCTCTACGATACAATCGCATTTGCTCCAACCCATCAGACAGAGACAAAAACCTACAAGATCTCTATCAAGTGTTCTTATAACTACAATACCCACCTGCTGAAGTGAAGAAACAGATAAACAGAGCCAGAAGAGTACCCAGAAGTCACCTACTACAGGACAGACCCAACAAAGGAAGTAACAGAACACCAGTAGCCGCCCCATTATCCCTCAACTAAAACCTCTCCAGCACATCATCAAGGATCTACAAGCTATCCTGAAGGATGATCCACCACTCTCACAGATCTTGGGAGACAGGCCAGTCTTTGCTTGCAGTCAGCTCCCGAACCTGAAGCAAATTCTCACCAGCAACCGCAGACCACACGACAAAAACACTAAGCCAGGAACCTATCCTTGCAACAAAGCCCCTTGCCAACTCTCTGTCCACATATCTACTCAGGGGAAACATCATAGGACCTAATCACATCAGCCACACTATCAGAGGCTCGTTCACCTGCACATCTACCAATATGATAAATGCCATCCTGTGCCAGCAGTGTCCCTCTGCCATGTACATTGGCCAAACCGGACAGTCTCTGCGGAAAAGAAGAAATGGACACAAATCATTAAATAAGGCTTAAATAAAGACTGGGAGTGGATGGGTCATTACACAACGTAAAACAATTTCCCCATGTTTATTCTCTCCCCCCCCCACCCCACCCACACAAACACTGGTCTTCACAACTTCTTGTCAACTGCTGCAAATAGACCATTTTGATTACCACTACAAAAAGTTGTTTCTTCTCTTTGAATATATATCTATATCTATCTTCCTACTGTATTTTCCACCTCATGAATCCGATGAAGTGGGCTGTAACCCACAAAAGGTTATGCTCAAGTAAATGTGTTAGTCTCTAAGGTGCCACAAGTACTCCTGTTCTTTTTGCGGCTACAGACTAACATGACTGATGCCGTCCAGTAGCACTGGTTTTGAACGGAGAGAATGCAGATGGATTTTGATCCCCGATAGCAGCTGTTTCTTTGTGCTGGTATAGTATAGAGTTTGCAGGGAAGGCTCAGAACTGCAGTATAGTTTACCTGCCAGACATCATGTGGTGGAATTTGAAACGGCATGGCCACGGGGACCATCCCTGGTGGTGTGTAGTCTCTCATCTGGTGACTGCTGGGAAGACAAAAAGCAACAAACAGGAACTTAGTAATAGCTTTAAAAAGAAGGAAGTTTCAGAGTCTTTGCTATGATGAGACATCAGGGACAAATGGCTTTTTCCTTCTCTTTTAAATGGATTTCTTTGTACAAAGGCCATTCCCCATGGTATTAGCACTGTGTGGTGTATAGATACCCATAGAACTATAACCAGCTATGGTACAACAGCCTCCTCTGAGACAATATTTAGAAAAGGATAGGAATAAAAACCTGATGGAAGCCTCTCTACTGTGTTTCAATGAACTGGGAGAGCATTCCATGAAGATGACCTGCTGGAAACTGGGAAAGAGATGATCTGAGAGAGAGTTGGAATGTCCCTTGGCTGTGGGACCCAGGAAGAAATAGGATCCTGCTTGATCTTTTACATCCTCTCTCCCTCCCCTTGGGCACCAGTCATTGCTACTTACTTTAAAGGTGGGCTGGACCCATGGATTTCCATGAGGAGCCTGAAAGAGAAGGGAAAGCAGAGTTAATGTCACACAGCCTAGAAGTATATTAGTCTGCTAAACATCAAGTGTTTTGGGAGAGGGGTTCCTTCTCAAATGTTGACACATTCACTTGGTATAATTCTCCGCCTAGAAGACCTACAGGCGCTCACGCAGCTCCCTTGATTCTAAAGTGGTGTTAGAAAAAGAAATCACCTTAGAGACTGAAGTGCTGAATTCCTCATTCTCATCTTCATTAATGACTGTACATATTTCTCAGTTATCCCTGCCCATAATAACTCAGCAAAAGATGGTTTGCTCTTTCTTATACTATTTACATCTCATGTGTACCAAACACCCTTAGTGATTTGGTTGTAAAGCATCACTTCTCTTTAGAGCAAAAACCAATCCTGGCAGTGTAAGGAAGGAAACAATGCTGAGAAAAGTGAGGCTGGTTTGATACTACTTATGTTGCATCTCCTGCAAGCAGACAGATCTCCCTTGTCTGTCTCCAAATGGCCACTGGTGGTAGCTGCCTAGCATGGGAATAGAGAACTGCTGTGGAGGGCATGTCAAGCTGTGGGGTTGGATGTTTGCAAGTTCTCTTCCACCTCCCCCTATAGTATAATGGCAGTGGGTCACACAGTCAACATTTCATCCTCTTTGTCTTCTCTGAAATATAGTTCTAGTTTGTTGTGGCTGGAAATGCAGGATGTGGCCTCCAAAGAGGCACAAGGAGATTTTAAGAAGCACTAAATGTTTCATAATCGTTCAGCAAACTGAATGCTGCTGCTGCTAAAAAAAAAGACATCCTCTGAAAAATGCAAGAAGGTGCAGCAAACAGCACATTCAGTCATCCAGTTCAATCCTCCCCTAGAGAACTGTAGAAATCACTTACCTCCTGACCCTCTGAAAGGAGAGGAAGTAATATGGCTGCTCTTTGGCTGCGCAGAGTTGCTGAAAAAAAGAGAGAAGGCATTCATTAGATAGGGAAGACAGCTGCTACCGAATTGAGGAGATCGGGGGACATGGTTTGAGCTCAATAGCTTGTCCTTCAGAGGGACTTGACATTAAGAGTGGACCAAGCTGGGGTGTCTGTAAAATTAACGGCAATTATTGCATTCTCACATGGTGCTGCTGGCCAGTTCCCAGCCCTCTCCATTCTTCTTTCTGAACCCCACCATTCAATGGGCTAAAGTGAGGCATGAGAGGGTGTGAGTTATGGAAAGTCCACACCACATTTAAGAGTTGACATGTTTTTATTTCTGCTCCTCATCATCTAGAGCTCACTTGCCACATTGTCCCTTTAGGGGCACCCTCTGACTCTGTGCAAATTCAGGGTGTTCACAGCTCCCCTCCACCCTCCCTGGCCTGTAGCTACAAGCTCACAGACAATCCTGTAATCTTCCCCAGCGGATATTAATTGAAAGATTCCATAGTTGTTTCTTGGATGCTACCATTTTTGTTCAAACTCCTCCACCTAACTCTCCTTTTCAGTTCTTAGTTATTCAGGATAGTAAGGAACAGGGCAGATCCAACTGCAGACATTGGCAGTTAACTTGTTTGCCATAGCAATGACTGAGCCATCGAAGCATTGCACAAATGATATAATAAAACAAAGACATTTCCCACTCAGCAAAGGAAAGGGATAGGAGAGAATAGGACTATCACTACACAGATAGTAGCAGGATGATGTTGGGAGGGAGGAAAAGGACTGTTTGCATTGCAAGAAGATGTTAAGAGGAGGAAGAATGGTTGGGGCCTGTTGGTGGTCAGACAAAACCCCATCTTTCCTAAAACAACTGCAGAGAATTTGTCTTGTGAGTGCATTTTTTTAGAAGGGTGGCAACCGTATTCCATGTCTGCACTCAAAACCTTGTATGTATATGTACATCTACCCACTTGCCCTCCCTCTCCATGTGCACACAGACAAAGAATCCTAATGCTCACTCTCTGGCAGAGGGTCCACTCTCTTCCAGCAAAGCTATGTACTGGCTGTAGATCTGTGCCTCTGACAGACCGGGGGCAGGAAAAGGAAGGTCATTTCTTAAAGACGCCCAGGAGGTAGCACTCATCCTAAAATTAATTGAACGACAAGGAAATATTAGCATCAGAGCAATTCCCTTCTCTATCTCCTGCTTCCCCATATGATATGATCCATGTTAACAACACCACATGATCCCACCTCCCAGTAAGATCCCTGTTAATCCAATTTCCTTCCGTTTTCCAATGAAAGCTGTATTTTATTAACTAGCAGAAATATCAAAGCCTATTTTGGAAACCCATCTCCTAAGTATCTCCAAAGTCTCATATCACGTCATTGGGCGAGAGACTCACTGGTGTTCCTCTCCAATGGCTGCCTAACCCCTCCATGGCCTTCAGCCATCACAGCAGGTGCTTTGTTCCATCACACCTTAGTAACTCAGTCAGAGATTAGGGGCCTATTACAGGAGTGGGTTGCTGCGGTTCTGTGGCCTGCAATGTGCATGAGGTCAGATCACCATGATCCCTTCTGACCTTAACATCTGTGAGCTATTGTTGTTGCTCTTGGTCACAAAGGGAGAAAACTCCATCTCATCAGGGAGGAGGTAGGACGTTACTCAGAGGCATTGAATCTTAAGGAATATTCTCCTTACAAGTGAATATTGGGCTCTTTAAAGGAACTGTCTGTTGCTCCTTCCCCAGACTGGACAGTAGAAATGGCTTGATAAAGACCCTGACAACATAGTAGTTGTCTTCCTCACCTTGAGCCTGCCCTACAGTCTACAGTGAAACACAAACAGTGAAACTGTCATCAACCTAGAGATGCGAGTACTTCATTTTCTGTCCCTGACTCCCTTCTTTCTCCTCTTTGAAGAGGAGCCTCATCACTTGAAAAGCGAGTCCAATGCTGAGGGCCTGAGCCCTCCCAGAGTATTTTAAACCCAGACTTGACTGGGGTCTAGGCAGGATAGAGATCTCTGCCTGTGGGAAGTGTTTTTCAATGACTGCTGCATCCACACTTTCCGAATGGTGGGAGTTCGGCTCCCCGAAGTGCTGGATACTCAGGGGAGGAGGAAGCTGATCCCAGAATTACCTGCTGAATGAGGCTTGATATGCCTTTGTGGCATATAAGGAGCTTTCACTGGGCATAAAGAAGGCAGTGAGGGGCCAGAGGGATGCAGCAAATTTACTGCGGAGATGGGGTCTGGCCCTCGATGGCGCCTTCATCCTAAATAAAATGGAAACAACAAAATATTGGTAGTGAGTTCCCAATAATAATAATAAAGTATCAATAAGCACAGCAATTTAGGGACAGTGGTAGAAGGAAAACAGTGAAGAGTAGAGGAGCTAAATCATTGCTGACTCTAATATTGAACGGGAAACCCCATTGAAAATAGTGGCTTAATGCACCTTTCAGGTACCTAGAAAAAGGATATTGAGGAACGGGATCTCTGAGAGGAACCCAGACATTCAGCAACACAACAGTCAAGAGATTAAGAAGGAGACAGATTAAGAAGGAGACATGATTCGTTCTATACTAAGAGCTGCCTGCAGGGTTATCTGGGAAGCTGTCAGCCTCTGTGCCATTCGGAGACTGTTGGCTCAACTATGCGACTTTGACGCTCATCTTTCCTGACTGCCCACACGATATAATGTGTGTAATGCAAAACTCTTTTCTTACCAAGAATCCAGCGTTGATTTCACGTAATCCATCCTCCTCTGATGGTACTCCGATTGTAACTGGATAAAAAGAGACATTCACACTAGACATTAATCAAATTTTCTAGGGAGTTAAACGGCAATCTCTGACAAAAGGAGTAAATTGCCTAGAATAGGAATTGAGGTTCCATCACTGGAGATCTTGAGAATTGATTTAAATGAGTGTATTCTCTATTTTCCACACTGTAGATGATCTTGTAAGAGAGTTCCCTTTCATGTACTTTCTCGATACTGCTTTGCTTTGTACTGAGTTTATTTCTTCAAACCATCAGAAAGGGCTGTGTTTACTTCTGATGGTCCATGGAGAATAGATAAAGAAGAATGGAGTTAGTTGAATTGATGGGAGATTCATATAGTGGAGAATCTGAAATGATGTGGGTGGGGGTAGGAGGGGTAGAGTCGATGATCAGCCAAATTCCACCCAAACCTGATCAGCAAGGAAGCTACTCAGGAAAGGGTATGTTTCTCATCATGACTGTCATCTTGTTTTATTATCACTGTACTCTGCAGGAGCAAAATCCATAGATGCTCTGGTGATTGGTAATACATACAAACCTTTGATCACTAGCTAGGGAAGGGATTAGAATCGACATTCGAAGGACTTTCCCCCAGGTGATTATTGCCTCATAAATGACACAGGACAGGAATTTATCCAGCAATGATGTGATTTGTGCAGCTGGTCCTGGTAGTCAAACTGTTTCCATATCTCTCATACAACAGAAATATGGAAATCCTTCTCTTCAGAAGCCCCCAGTGAGCAAGTGTGACAATGGACTGCTCTGCTAGTTCCTTCAGGAGAAGTCCACAATTAGGCTGGTAGCCCTTGGAAAGGCATGTAGCTTCTTTACCCCACACACCAGCTGCTTTTTCAATTCAGTTAATGTCCCACAAAATAAATGACAAACCAGCATTTTCAACCAAGAGTGAAATAACTCCTCTGCCTCGCTGTGGCCGTTAACTCTCCCAGAGCCCTTATGTAAAGAAACGTCATCATAGGCAGCCCTAGGGGCTGCATTCCAGCATCTGCTCTTTGACCAGTCCTTTCCCAGATGTACCCATCATTCACCACAGAACTGGATAATACACAGGGTGCTGCCCACAGATCATCCAGGAGCTGCCTTAGGTATCTCATGAGTATGTCTGAAATCCCTAACCCAGGAAGCGGGCAGAACTTCTAAAATAGCTACAATTCAGCAACCCACTAATCAGCTCTTCCTGATACAAAGCTGAGCACTGACCTGAGCTGAATGCACTGATGGCTGGTCTTGGGCCAGGGGACTTCATAATGAGGGGTGTGCCATGCCAACCAGGTCTGATCTCCATAAAAGGGCAATGGACATACTGCCTTGCCCTGCCTACACAAGCCTTTGTGATCATAGTGCCCTCTCTAGAGACTAGTCCAGTCAAAGCCCAATAGGAACTTACAAAAGGGTTGGTGTCTTTAAGGAAATACTGATAAATGTCCTTAAAGACCGAACTTTTCAAGAATGACTTTTTTGATACTAGTCAAAGTGCCTGCACTCAGCTAGCAACTAACTTGCTTCCAAGATTCTTAAAAGTGGCAACAATTATTAAGCCAGAATGTACACTGTGGAGTAGGTAACTATTATCTCTGTTTTAAAGATGGATAAACAGAGACTCAGTGATGATATTAGGATATTTATCAGCTATGAAAGAAATCACTTTCTGTTTCTGTGAATAAATATAGATGATATTAATAACATTTTCTACACTAAGGGTGTGATTGAAAGTTCACTGGAGTCCATAGGATCACCATTGAATGAATGCAATTGGTTTGGAATTAGCCCCTTAGATAACAAAACATTGTGCTTTCAAGGACCTCAAAATGCCAAAGAATAATTAATTCATAACTTTTTAAATACTTACCATTATCCCCGTTTTCAGGATGAATAAAGTGAGACACCTCAAAGGTCGAGGATTGCCAAAATTAATGTTAATCAATACCTGAAGTGAGTGAGGAGTTTTGCTTAATCCCGAATCTACCCACCAGAGCCCAAATGAGTGAGAATTCCTGCTGAATCTCCAGATGTAGTACAGCCCCTCCCCCCTCCAGACCCACCATGTGGACATTTTCTGAAAGCCACAATCTGATTAAAGTCAATGGGATTTTGGATTTTATTGTCCAAATGTATCAGTGAGCAGAGAACTCTGACTGACTATACTATAGTTGGACTCACCATGCCAGTGGACATTCTGCTAAAATTGCTCACATGCTGAGTTACAAGCTTGTATTTATTCCTTGTGTGTTACATGGGCATAGTGTAGCTTGACAAGGACAGAAGAAATGTTTTAAGAACTCCCTAACTAGTCTGAGACCCCTGTGAAACCACAACTCAATTAGTATATAGCTTACACTGCTGTGTTACATTGGCCATCTGAAAAAATTCACTTACTTCTATCACAGGCCTGTCTGCCAAGTCTCACACTGATTGAAATATCCCTCAGCACCAACCAGTTCTCCCAGAGGCCAAGTTGAGCACTGACTTGAGCTCAGTGCCCCAGTAGCTATGTGTGAGCCCGGTGATGCCATAATGAAAGCTGTACCACAATCGCCATGACAACTAGGTGCTAACTCCTACCAGGGGAATATGTTGGGTCTTATGTATGTGTGCATCCCTGCTTGGTCTGCCCAAGTTTTTGTGATTATCTTGCCCTCTCTAGCCCAGAAAGAGGATAAAAGCCCAAATGTTAAGGAGATCTGAGAGTGATGCTTCTTTCGTTCAAGTGACCGAAGCCCTTTTTTTGAATTTATGATCCTGAGAGCTTAGCACAGGGAGCATAAAGTACCTGGCTTCTGTTGTGTCTGTCTGCATTCAGCCTCCGATTTAGTAACATCTGGGACCGTAGTTAATTCTAGCGGAGTTTGGAAGAGGAGCTTGAGAATCAGGAGAGCTGGTTTCCCATTGTAGTTATGCTCCTGGTTCTCTGTGACTTGCCAAAGTTAATGAACAACCCTGCCCCAGGGATGGAATGGGGATAAAAGCACCTAGACTCTTCTTTTTAGGTTAAGCAGTGTGTTTTTCATTCTTAGGATGCTTTGGGGGAGGGCCAAATAATTATTTTGTGCTCTAGGGGTGCATTGAGAGCAGAGTTCAATTGATTTGGATCACTGGTGAGAAGTAGGGAGAGGGGTTTGGCCCAATCTATGAATCTTCTCTTAATTCTATTGATTACTTCAGAATTCCCAGTTCTCTCTCTGAGGTTTGACAGGTTCTTGTCCCAAGATCAGGCCTAGTATGATTAAAATTCCTATTTAGTTGGGAACCCTGATGTGCACAGTTGCAACACTTACATTTTAGGAACCTGTCCGCATTTACAGTAGTTAATACATTTAGCAAAGTCACAAACACTCTAACCCAGCAAGGTAGATAGAGGTGATACAGAATGTACATCTGAACATCCATATACTCACACCATCCTTGGAGAACAACCTGATATGCTAGCCATCACCTTCCTTATCATCACCAGTGGCTATCATCCTAGTATCTCCCAAGGGCTACATTTCTCTTTCCTCCTGCAGGCAGGCTGGGTAACAACTTTGATCATATGTTATGCTGATGTCCGATGTATATTCAGTGGGAGTTTCGTGCCTCTTCCTTATTTGAATGTCCTCGCTCTGCTCACGTTGGGTTGCCCTTCTCCTCTAGGTTAGTTTATTAACGATCTCAGCTTTTTGTAAGAGACATCAATTCGTTGCCATGGCACTGTTTTGGTCAGACTTCTGCAGATGTTCTATCCTAAGATATCCAAAAGCTGGTGTTAGCTCATGTTCGTGTGGGTCGCTGGTGTTGTTATGGACCGACTTCTCCCTTCAAACTCTGTTCCCAGTTCCCCCAAACTTAAGGGCAACCGTTCAGCCATTTATCTGAGCCAGACTTGGAAGGCTTCAAGCCTTATGCTAACTGCTGCAGCCAGTGTCTTGTAGGCTAGAAGCCTGTAGGTTCCTTTTGTTACTGCCAATTAAAATAAATGTTAAAGCTGGTTCTATGGGCTACAAGAGGGAGAGTGAATATCCTTTTTGTGATTGGGGTGAGTTTGGGGGAGTTGGAGGAGTTGCTTTTTTTAGGAGTAATTTTTTTTTTTTTTGGTGGGAGGGGAAGTTGAATTAGTTTTGTCTGTTTGGGTGATGATTTGGGTGTGGTTGCTAGGAGAGGCAATGGCATTGTCTTTTGTTACTCCAGAGTGTAGGGCTGGGAGCTGAAATGGGTTTAATTGCTAGGACATGTTTGGCTTGCATTAGCCCCAAGAGAAACACACATGAAAAGCTTCGATAATAAAGCCTCTATAATCAAAGCCTCTACAATAAGCACGTTTTTATGTCCTTTGGGGCTAATGCAAACCAAAAAGTTTGGGGATCCTTCGTTTGTTTAGGAAGTAGGGCTGTCAAGAAATTTTAAAAATTAGTTGCGATTAATTGCGGTGTTGAACAATAATAGAATACCATTCATTGAAATATTGTTGGATGTTTTCTACATTTTCAAATATATTGATTTCAGTTACAATGTAGAATACAAAGTGTGCAGTGCTCAGTTGATATTTTTCATATTTTTCTAACAAATATTTGCAGTAAACCCCAAAAGAAATAGTAATTTTCAATACCTCATACAAGTACTCCTACAAGTACTGTAGTACAATCTCTTTATCATGAAAGTTAAACGTGCAAATGGCACCGTTGCAGCTGGCGTCACAAGATAGTTACATGCCAGATGTGCTAAAGATTCATATGTGCCTTCATGCTTTGATCACCATTCCAGAGGACGTACATCCATACTGATGACGGGTTCTGCTCCATAATGATCCAAAGCAGTGAGGACTGGCGCATGCTCATTTTCACCTCCTGAGTCGATACCACCAGGAGAAGTTTGATTTTCTTTTTTGGTGGTTTGGGTTCTGTAGTTTTTGCATCGGAGTGTTGCTCTTGTAAGACTTCTGAAAGCATGCTCCACGCCTTGTCCCTCTCAGGTTTTGGAAGGCACTTCAGATTCTTCAACCTTGGGCTTGAGGTCTGTAGCTATCTTTAGAAATCTCACATTGGTACCTTCTTTGCATTTTGTCAAATCTGCAGTAAAAGTGTTCTTACAACGAACAACATGCTAGGTCACTATCCGAGACTGCTAGAACATGAAACATAGGGCAGAATGTGGGTAAAACAGAGAAGGAGACATACCATTCTCCCCCAAGGAGTTCAGTCACGAATTTAATTAAGACATCTTTTTAAGGAGTGTCATCAGAATGAAACCATGTCCTCTGGAATGGTGGCTGAAACATGAAGGGGCATACAAATATTTCGGACATCTGGCACGTGACTATCTTGCAACGCCGGCTACAACGGTGCCATGCAAATGCCCGTTCTCCCTTTCAGGTGACATTGTAAATAAGAAGTGGGCAGCATTATCTCCTTTCAATGTAAAAATACTTCTTAGTCTTAGGGATTGGCTGAACAAGAAGTAGCACCGTGTGGACGTGTCGGCTCTAAAGTTTTACATTGTTTTACTTTTGAGTGCAGTTATTTTTTGGAACATGCCTCTACACCTGTAAGGTGCACTTTCATGACAGAGATTGCACTAGAATACTTGTATAAGGTGAATTGAGAAATGCCATTTCTTTTGCTTATCGTTTTACAGGGTACATATTTGTAATAAAAATAATAATAGAACGCGTGCTGTAATCAAAATCAATCTATTTGAAAATGTAGAAAACATCCAAAATATTTAATAAATTTCAGTTGGTATTCTATTGTTACGAGTGCGATTAAAACTGCGATTAATCACGATTTAATTTTTTTTGAGTTAGGATACGAATTTCCCCTTAACAGCACACTAGGATCACCTAGTCCCAGCGGTTTATCTGGTATCATCTGGGTCCGGACGTGTTCTTCTTTTACCTATAAAAGAAATAATAGAAAAATCTTCTCACTTCTCTCGGGAGTCCAAACATTTGATTAACAACTAGGTACACAGTTATATTTGCAATTCTTTTCAGAATCTTCCTCCTATTACTTTAGTTGAGAGACGTGAAACCATTTTGATGCCCCCCTTTTCTTTCTATCTATCTATCTATCTATCTATCTATCTATCTATCTATCTGTCGATCGATTGATAGATAGTGGGACTGGCTTTATTTTATCTGTCACTCTTGTGGGTGCAAGATCCATTTTAGTTTTATTCTCTTTTTTAATATTGATCACATTTCTCAGGGCTATTTTATTAGTTTCTTCTTTCTTTTTACCTAGTCTAGCCTAATGAATACATTTTCATTTTTAATTTGATATCTTTCACTTTCAATTGATTGTTAATTTGGGGTAATATTTCTTAACTAAACTAGTATCTCTTAACAATCCCAAATATTTTTTCTCAAGATGCTTCTGGAGCTGTAATGGTTGTGCTCTTTGTGTTTGTTGGTTGGGTTTTTTTTGTTTGGTTATTTTTTTTTTAAATAGGGGCACGGTATATTCTTGTTGTCCCGCTTTTATTCTCTGAATGCTTTGGTTAGTATACAAGGTACATACCTGTACCTATACATGACATTTTCTGTTTTAATTCTTATGTCACTAGGTTTTCTAACATGAAAACACACTTCCGTCTTCCAAATAAACAAAGGTTTTATCCCCTCCTAGTGTAAAAAGTAAATTACATTCCTCTTATTCATCAATACACATTGGATTTTGGTATCCCATTCCTCATTTTAAAACAACACTACGCATCTTCTTTTCCAAAGCTTTCTTTTATTAAATATAGTTTTTTATTTAAACAAATAATGAAAGAACAATTGTAACAATATACACAACTAGTAAAAATATGTAACTTTCCAGAGAACCTTTATTTACTAAATCAATTGTAACATTGAGGTTTTGTTTAATATCAATACCGATAACACCATAGTTTCCTATGCTCTTTAACAAAAATCATCCTTGTAAATCTTTTGTCCCTATCTGGAATCTCATAAAAGAACTTAAGGGGACTAAACTTCTATATCCATTGATCCCAAATATTGTCTTCCAGGATACTGGGAATCATTTCTAAACATTCATTGGTTACTATCTGGGACACTTCGATGAGAGCAAGTGGCCTCCTATTCAGATAGCACCACTGGCTATAAACACCTTCCTCAATGACTACTTGAGTCATTGGCCTTCCCCACTAATCCACCATGAGCTGTGCTACTATTCCTGGACATAGTTTTAAAGAGGGGATGCTCTTGAAATAAACAGAATCTGTAAACTGTACCAATCCTTGCCTGCTCCTGGAACTCCTGGTCCATTCCTCTGAATTCTTTTCTTTACTGGTAATTCCTCTATCCTAAGTAAAGACAGAGAATTGGGATTACTTACTAGTCTAACTGCAAGACTTCTAATGATAACTAGATAATTTGATTATTCTTTTTAAACAACTATACACTCCACTATTTTTAAATGGAATTTTACTCTCTGCTTTATTAAATCCTTGTAATATTTTCCATTAGTAAGCTTCACATCTTTTGTAGGGCTCCCCAGGTATCCTGATGAAAATATGCCATCGGCATGATCTTGTGTTGACCCTGGAGAGCTTGGGGGCATCTGGCCTCCGTAGGCTACTTCTCTGATGGTGGGGTTCAGCTCCCTTCTGATCTGCTCAGCTTCGAGCAGCTCGGCAGTGGATAGATAACCTGTCAGTTTGGTCCCTTCTCTCATATCACAATAGTCGCTTCCAAACCAAACTCCTGAATGAATCAAGGGCTCTCCATTTTCCCCTATTAGAACTTTGACCTTCCCTTTATTTTGTTGGCCCCCTCTTTGCTGAGGACCATTGTCGGAAACTGATACCTTCTCAATCTTCCTTTTCGGGGATGGCCGCTCTTTCTTTTGTATTTTGGACTGTACTGAACCCAGTCAGCCACACTGGTTAACCACTGCAGAAAAGAATTGTATAGGTCATCAAGGGCCCCAGCAAAGTACGCGTACCAACAGGACACTAATTTTACACTTGTTCCATCGAGTCACAGGTATTTTCAGTGTCGGCACGGGTGACCCTAAAAATAGTGTTTCACCCTGTTATGTTGTATTTGTCTCCTGTTTAAGATAATTATTGTGTGGAACATATTCTTATGCGTTTGTGTTATTTCTTGGAAGTCTCCAACTATCTGGCAAGTAAGTGGAGATTACGCTGTAGGTGGAGTTTTCTGCCCAAGCTGCCCTGGTGACCCTGCCAGGAAGAAGCGAGGGAGGTGGAGGCACCACCATATAATTTCATAGGGGAAAAAAAAAAGAGAAAAGATACACCCTGCTGAATGGGTGGCGGGATCCAAAAGAACCCAGCCCTGTTCATCGAAACTTGTAAGCGGATTGGCATTAAAGGAGGTAACCAGGTGGAGAGTAGCGCTACACCCTCATTGTACAAATTGGAGGAATCCCTAACCCAAGGATTGCTCCTTCCTCTTTATTGTGCAAGCCGGGGAAATCACCATCCCAATTTCTCCCTTGTGGCCCCTTTGCTGCCACTCTCGCTCCTTTTCTCACTTGCAACTCACTTTTCAGAGCATAATTTTGGCACTGACAGGCCTCGTGGCTAAGCTTATTTTCCTCCTCGACATCTGTAAGCACAGCTCTCACTGCAGCTTGCCCATCTAACACTTTTGTTTTCACTCCGCCACTTCCTACCTTATCTTGTCCTGGTCTATGTGTGCCTCACTTGCCTCTTTCTGCGTGGCTATAGCCTGGGCTTCATGTGTTAAAGCATTTTTGTTAACCCTGTAGGGCAGCCTTTTATTTTCCTTTTTGTTTGGGCCTCCTGTACAGATTCCTTTTTTAATTAGGCTTATCCCATTGCTCATATAATTGGCGATATGCATCAGGTCCAATAAAAGCACCAGGCTTCCAAGGGCCATTCTGATATTTTAAAACAAAATCCTCTAACCCCATTTTTCCTAACCTAAATTTATTACCATTCAATTTTCCTTTCTTTGCTGACATTTTTTTATGTTATTTTGCACACTTAGCCAGATAATAATACCTGAGTGCTAAATTCCCTGGCTAACTCGGAGACTATGGCGGGAATGCAGATTATAACTCTAGTTCCTATCCTCTCACTTACAGGACTGTGATTTTTGGTTCTCGTCGTGACCACAATTATGTTTTCCACAAAAACACTCAAACTGTTATCTGTCCCGTTAGGGAATCTGCCATGTGTTATACAGATATCGCTTCTCAGGCGAGTCTACCTCTGTTTTCCACAAAAAAAGTAAACATTTCTTTTATCCTGGGAACTCTATCTATTTTTAGACTCAGCATTTCATTGGTTATCTGTTATATCATCCTACTTGTTTACATTCTGTTGGCTAGCTGCCTGTCAGCCCATGTGGGCCATTTTCTGTCAATCATTGTTTAAAACTTTCCTAACCTTTAGCCTACATTCATTCAGTTATGACCCTTTTACCTACATTCACATACATTATGACCCTTTTACCTACATTCAGCGGCTACATTCCTACATTCCTTTACCTACATTCCTTTTCCCCTCAGGGTCTTAAGTCCAATCACCCCAATGTCCAACAAGCCAAAAGTCTTTGTCCCTGGTCAGTGCCGCCCCAGAGTTCAAAAGTTCATCTCCAGAGTTTTACCCCCCCCAGCCTGGGTGAAAAGGAAGGGTGGGGCACACGAGGTGTTAAGAGGCACCTTACGTGGTCCGAGGCTGTCTGCCCCGCCTCTCCATGGAGATCTGCTGCAGCCTTCACCATGAATGGCTCCGCTCCACCAGCCGATCCGCTCCTCCAGCTCCAGTCGTCCCCGCAAACTGCTCCGCTCTGCTCACTGTTCCGTGGGCTGCTCCAACCCTCCTGCAAACTGCTCCGCTCTGCCAGCCACTTAGCAATATATCTTCAGGCTCCTCCACTAGTTAACAGAGCACTCAGTGATCTCAGCTCAGTAATTTTAGCTCTTTTAGCAATTTCAGAATGTAGTAGGGGAGCCCCAGTCCTGTTGCACCATTGTCCCAAAATGAATTCAGCTGATTTATACTTCATTTAAATGCTTAAAAATTTAGAGAATAAAATAGGATTTTAAAATCAATAGTATCCTGACAAATTTGAAAATTGCTCCAAATAGACCAGGCTTTCTACATTTCTATCCTAATAATAAATAATAATTAACAATAATAATTAATGCAGTCGACAGAGCTGTGTCCCTGCATTGTAATCAGAACATTTTAGTAGCAATATTTATTTGGGTGGCACGTGCACACCATCTCGGGCTGTGAGCAGCAGTTACAGAATTTTGTGGTTTAACCACGTCAGTATCTCTCTTCTGCCGCGAGAAGACATGCAATAGTGTCTTCACTCAATGCTAAATAAAGGTAATGAAATAAAAAGAAAAATACTTAATCAAAGCCATCTGTCATGTTCCCCTCTTCCCCATGTAGTAAGAGGAGGCCCTGAGATATAAACCTTGGTATCAGAGGCCTGGTATGAGGCCTGAGGCCTAAACTAAAGTAATGGTCAAGACTTTGCTAACATAAAGCAAAGTTAATCTGTGAGCCAGAAGCAGGCCCTGCTCACAGAAGCTGGCAAGGAAAGGGCTGATGCTTCAAGAAGATACGTACCTAAAAGGTACTGAACACTAGATATCAGAACATTCACATACTTGCACATTCCACACAGATAACAAAGAACAGGCTGGCCCATCCCAAGGACAGGGCAAAGGGTAATATGATGGATAGAGTTGTTTTGATCGAACCAACATGTACAAGGTGGAAGGCAGCACCTTAATACGTAGAGGTTGTACCTTGCTACGTGGAGGGATTGTACCTCATACGTCAGGTGTGATGTGTAACTTGTTTGTATCTGTGTATAAGAATGCATCCCTGGGGCGGTGTCTTTGTCTGGCCGAGGGGGCAGTGGAAAGTCCCGCCACTGACTGAGCCGGGTCCATTGCCAAGAGGCACTTTCTCGTAGTATGCCTTGAGTTAGGCTAAGAAACCTACAGGGAACTGCAATTGTGTCCGAGGTTGCAATAAACCTAGTCAACGTGACTTTACATCTTACTGGACTCTGTGGTTATTGGGGTTCTCGTCGGGTCTGCTGTGTCAGCTATCTGCAGAGCTGGGGCAGCACACAGAGGAACACACGCACACAGCCGAGTGATATCAACATTGGAGAAAGCAGAGCACCACACTGGTAGCACTCTGACAACACTTCTGACAACACTGGTGACCCGACCGCTGATCTGGTGAGTAAGCGAACCTGCTGTGGTAAGAATCGCAATCCAACATGGCAGCAAACCTCGAGCTAGGGAACCCCTGATCCCCTCCTTTTTTTCCCACGGAGTTTGCTAACTCCTGGACCTGCTGGATTGCCAGTAAAGGGTGTGGAAGCAGGGAAAGAATTAATAAGGATTTGTGGGGATCTTAATGCATGTCAGTCAGTTAGCAAGAGTTAGCCCAGCTGTAACCCTAATGACGTGAGACTTCTAGAAGGAAGGATAGTGTGAGGCAGAGGAAAGAACTGTGTAAAAGTTATTACGACCTTGTAACTGATAACCAAATATGCAGCCTGGTGTCTTCTAGGAGTGAGAAAACAAGATAGCAGAATGGCTTATGTATAAACAAAATGAAGTTGTTGCTCTTTATTGTCTGTATTATTGCTAGTTATTGTCTGTAACAAAAGTATAAAGGCTTGCTGTAATTGTTTACCAGTTGAGAGACCTGTCCGGGACTGGGGCGACCCTGTGTCCTATGACACTCTCTCCTACATTGTTATTACTGGAGAAATAATAAAGTATTTGATTTTGCTGCACCCAAAAGAAAAGCGAGAACTGAGTTTTTCTCCGACAATTTGGGGGCTCGTCCGGGATGGCAACACCCACGGACCCACAGACGGCTACTACGGATAATTCCCCTTCAAAACCCATGGCGCCACATGAGAGGTAAGAGAACTTTTGAAATCTCTATTGTGGTAACGGAGGAGGACTGTCCGTGAGGACGTATGTCTCTGTTAGCTCACGCCATCTGAACTTATTGACTGTGCAGCAAGATCAGATGCAGAGTGGTATTGGGGAAAGGCCCCAACAAGGTTAGTTTATAACAGTATTGGGAACTGCTGAGTTGGCCAACAAGCAGGGGTGAGCTGGAGCCGGTTCACACCGGTTTACGCGAACCCGTTGTTAAATTTAGAAGTGGTTTTAGAACCGCTTGTTAACTAGCTTCCCTGCGAGGGAAGCTTTGATGGGCTCTGCCTGGGAAGCCTGTAATTCCTCCTCCCGGCCGCCGGGGGGCGCTGCGCTGTGCTGCCAGAGCCATGTGAGCTGCCTCCTGGCCCTGTTGCTGCTCCTGCTCTTTGGACCTCTGGCCCTGGGACTCCTGCTGCTGCCTGGTGAGTCCCAGGCTGCGTCCTGCTGCTCCCAGCACCCCACCCCACGTGTGAGTATCTGCGCCCCTCCCCCGCCTTCCCTGCCACAGCCACCCCCCTGCCCCCAGCCAGCCCCTGCCCACAGCCACCCCCTGCCCCCAGCCGCCCCCCTGCCCCCCCCTCCGCCAGCAGCCACCCGCTGCCCCCAGCCCGCCCCTGCCCCCAGCCAGCCCCTGCCCACAGCCGCCCCTGCCCGCAGCTACCCCCCCAGCCAGCCTGCCCAGCCAGCCCCGCAGCCAGCCCCTGCCCCAGCCAGCCCCAGCCAGCCCCTGCCCCATCGCCCCTGCCCCCAGCCAGCCCCAGCCAGCCCCTGCCCCAGCCAGCCCCTGCCCCCAGCCACCCAGCCGCCCCTGCCCACAGCTACCCACAGCCAGCCCCTGCCACCCCTGCCCCAGCCAGCCCCAGCGGGAAAAACTGTGGAACATGGGAGGGGTATCTGGCGGTGAAACGTTTGTAGAGACTTGAGCTCAAGAATGGTAGAGCTTATGTTCTGTTAATGTGGCTAGTGGAACTAATGATGGGCCCAGGTTGGGTAGAAGATCTTGCTTATTGCTTTTGATTTGTGGGCTATATCATTTGGTTTGGACTTTGGTTACCTCAGAAAGGGGATGGAATTGAATGTGACCTGGCTGGAGGGCCGAGTCCCCATCCTAGACAACCAGAGTGTGAAGGAGGAGATGGGCTGAAGTTGCTGCAGTGCTGGGCCCTGTCATGAGGAGGTGTCTCTGGAAGAGCGAGTCTTGTAACAGCACTGCTGTTCTTGAATGTTTCCTTCACATTTTAAAACAGGAGAACAGAGTGAGGAAAACCCTCCTCATAGCCACCTGCTGTTTCAGGGAGCATTGGAAGGCTTCTGACAAGAAGTACTTATACCCTGAGCCTGACAGCGGATATCTCGATCAGATAGGACACCCTGCACTGAAAATGCTGCAGCATGAGTTTGAGCATCAGACAATGCCACCCTGTTAAGATGGTGGGGGGGGGGGTGTTTGCTGACAAGATAACTTACTTCCGTTCCAGAACTTGGAATAGACAGAGGGCAAACTGTACAGGTGGCTGGGGAAGGAGGAGAGGAGTATGTGCAGTGTGGTTATGACCTAAGTTGGGGGTGCTCAAGGAAGTGAACTGTTGGCTCCGTGAGGACAGGCTACTCACTGCAGTGTGGTTACTGTAGTTTTAGCAAAGCCGAGTTTTCTGTCCTAGCAGAGAGAAGCATCTTACAGCATTCCTAGTGCAGAGATTGATTAGTTATCCTCAAAAAGAACAGGAGAACTTGCGGCACCTTAGAGTAACAAATTTATTTGAGCATAAGCTTTTACATGCTACTTCATGGGATGCATGCAGGGGAAAATACAGGAGGAAGATATCTATCTAATCTATCTATCTATCTATCTATCTATCTATACACAGAGAACATGAAACAATGCGTGGAGGGTCAGAAGGAGAGGCCCCGAGATAGGACAGACTCTTCTGCTGGGCTAAGAGAATAGCTGGAAAGATTAACAATATTGCTGGGTGGGTTAAGGATCCACTGTTGTGGCCCCTTGTGGTATGTAGTTAGTTTAGCTAGTTGAGTATCCTTTTCCTCTGTAGAGAAGCAAAGTGTGTGTTGTAAATGGCTTCTCTAGTTTTTGTAAAGTCCAGCCACGAGGAAGTTTGTGTGGAAGGTTGGTTTTTGATGAGAGTATCCAGTTTGGAGAGTTCATTCTTAATCTTTCCCTGTTTGCTGTATAGGATGATGGTCAGGTGGTTCCGCAGTTTCTTTGAGAGTGTGTGGCACAATCTGTCAGCATAGTCTGTGTGATACGTCGATTGTAATGGATTTTTTACCCTCAGTCCTTTTGATATGATGTCCATCCGTTTGCATTTGGAAAGAAAGATGATGTCTGTCTGTATCTGTGCAAGATTTTATGAAATTGATGAATTTCCACTCCATATGGCTGAATTCAGTGCCTTGCATAATGACAGGTTTCAGAGTAGCAGCCATATTAGTCTATATTTGCAAAAAGTACAGGAGTACTGGTGGTACCTTAGAGACTAACAAATTTATTTGAACATAAGCTTTCGTGGACTACAGTCCACTTCATCGCATGCATGTAGTGGAAATACAGTAGGAAGATAGATATAGATATATAAACACAGAGAACCTGAAACAATGGGTGTTACCATACACACTGTAATGAGAGTGATCACTTAAGATGAGCTATTACCAGCAGGAGAGAGAAGAACTTTTTGTAGTGGTAATCAAAACTTTATGTAATGACTCATACACTCCCTGTTTTTATTTAAGCCTAATGTAATGGTGTCCATTTGGCAAATTAATTCCAATTCAGCAGTCTCTGGCTGGAGTCTGTTTTTAAGTTTTATTGTTGTAATTTTGCGACTTTTAGGTCTGTAATCGAGTGACCAGGGAGACTGAGGTGTTCTCCGACTGGTTTCTGAATGTGATAATGCTTGACGTCTGATTTGTGTCCATTTCTTCTTTTCCGTAGAGGCTGTCCGGGTTGGCCAATGTACATGGCAGAGGGACATTGCTGGCCCATGATGACATTTATCACATTGGTAGATGTGCAGGTGAATGAGCCTCTGACAGTGTGGCTGATGTGATTAGGTCCAATGATGATGTCCCTGAATAGATATGTGGACAGAGATGGCAAAGGGCTTTGTTGCAGGGATAGGTTCCCGGGTTAGTGTTTTTGTTGTGTGGTCTGTGGTTGCTGGTGAGAATTTGCTTCAGGTTGAGGGGCTGTCTGTAAGCCAGGACTGTCCTGTCTCCCAAGATCTGTGAGAGTGATGGATCATCCTTCAGGAGAGGTTGTAGATCCCCAGAGCAGTGCCGCTGATTGGAAGGGGTATGTTGTCCCAAAATGTTAAATAGTTATGGGTGAGGAAAAAGCCAGAAAGTTAGGCCCCCAAGTTTGTCGTGACTTAGAACAACGCGTCCTCAGCTCTCGTCCTAACGCCCTGCTTTCCTTGCACTTGTTCTAAGTCACGGCAAACCTGGTGGCCGAACTTTGTGACTTTGTCCTCACCCATAACTAGTTCACATTTGGGGACAACATATACCTTCCAATCAGCGGCACTGCTATGGGGACCCGCATGGCCCCACAGTATGCCAACATTTTTATGGCTGACTTAGAACAACGCTTCCTCAGCTCTCGTCCCCTAACGCCCCTGCTCTACTTGCGCTACGTTGATGACATCTTCAGCATCTGGACCCATGGAAAAGAAGCCCTTGAGCAATTCCACCAGGATTTCAACAATTTCCACCCCACCATCAATCTCAGCCTGTACCAGTCCACACAAGAGATCCACTTCCTGGACGCTACAGGGTTAATAAGCGATGGTCACATAAACACCGCCCTATACCGGAAACCTACGGAGCGCTCTACTTACCTACATGCCTCCAGCTTTTATCCAGACCACACCACACGATCCATTGTCTACAGCCAAGCTCTACGATACAATCGCATTTGCTCCAACCCATCAGACAGAGACAAAACCTACAAGATCTCTATCAAGTGTTCTTATAACTACAATCCCCACCTGCTGAAGTGAAGAAACAGATAAACAGAGCCAGAAGAGTACCCAGAAGTCACCTACTACAGGACAGATCCAACAAAGGAAGTAACAGAACACCAGTAGCCGCCCCATTATCCCTCAACTAAAACCTCTCCAGCACATCATCAAGGATCTACAAGCTATCCTGAAGGATGATCCATCACTCTCACAGATCTTGGGAGACAGGCCAGTCTTTGCTTGCAGTCAGCTCCCGAACCTGAAGCAAATTCTCACCAGCAACCGCAGACCACACGACAAAACACTAAGCCAGGAACCTATCCTTGCAACAAAGCCCCTTGCCAACTCTCTGTCCACATATCTACTCAGGGAAACATCATAGGACCTAATCACATCAGCCACACTATCAGAGGCTCGTTCACCTGCACCTCTACCAATAGGATATATGCCATCATGTGCCAGCAGTGTCCCTCTGCCATGTACATTGACCAAACCGGACAGTCTCTACGGAAAAGAAGAAATGGACACAAACCATTAAATAAGGCTTAAATAAAGACTGGGAGTGGATGGGTCATTACACAAGGTAAAACAATTTCCCCATGTTTATTCTCTCCCCCCCCCCGACAAACACTGGTCTTAACAACTTATTGTAAACTGCTGCAAATAGACCGTTTTGATTACCACTACAAAAGTTTTTCTTCTCTTTGAATATATATCTATATCTATCTTCCTACTGTATTTTCCACCTCATGAATCCGATGAAGTGGGCTGTAACCCACAAAGGTTATGCTCAAGTAAATGTGTTAGTCTCTAAGGTGCCACAAGTACTCCTGTTCTTTTGCGGCTACAGACTAACACGACTGATGCCGTCCAGTAGCACTGGTTTTGAACGGAGAGAATGCAGATGGATTTTGATCCCGATAGCAGCTGTTTCTTTGTGCTGGTATAGTATAGAGTTTGCAGGAAGGCTCAGAACTGCAGTATAGTTTACCTGCCAGACATCATGTGGTGGAATTTGAAACGGCATGGCCACGGGGACCATCCCTGGTGGTGTGTAGTCTCTCATCTGGTGACTGCTGGGAAGACAAAAAGCAACAAACAGGAACTTAGTAATAGCTTTAAAAAGAAGGAAGTTTCAGAGTCTTTGCTATGATGAGACATCAGGGAAAAATGGCTTTTCCTTCTCTTTTAAATGGATTTCTTTGTACAAAGGCCATTCCCATGGTATTAGCACTGTGTGGTGTATAGATACCCATAGAACTATAACCAGCTATGGTACAACAGCCTCCTCTGAGACAATATTTAGAAAAGGATAGGAATAAAAACCTGATGGAAGCCTCTCTACTGTGTTTCAATGAACTGGGAGAGCATTCCATGAAGATGACCTGCTGGAAACTGGGAAAGAGATGATCTGAGAGAGTTGGAATGTCCCTTGGCTGTGGGACCCAGGAAGAAATAGGATCCTGCTTGATCTTTTACATCCTCTCTCCCTCCCCTTGGGCACCAGTCATTGCTACTTACTTTAAAGGTGGGCTGGACCCATGGATTTCCATGAGGAGCCTGAAAGAGAAGGGAAAGCAGAGTTAATGTCACACAACCTAGAAGTATATTAGTCTGCTAAACATCAAGTGTTTTGGGAGAGGGTTCCTTCTCAAATGTTGACACATTCACTTGGTATAATTCTCCGCCTAGAAGACCTACAGGCGCTCACGCTCCCTTGATTCTAAAGTGGTGTTAGAAAAAGAAATCACCTTAGTGACTGAAGTGCTGAATTCCTCATTCTCATCTTCATTAATGACTGTACATATTTCTCAGTTATCCCTGCCCATAATAACTCAGCAAAAGATGGTTTGCTCTTTCTTATACTATTTACATCTCATGTGTACCAAACACCCTTAGTGATTTGGTTGTAAAGCATCACTTCTCTTTAGAGCAAAAACCAATCCTGGCAGTGTAAGGAAGGAAACAATGCTGAGAAAAGTGAGGCTGGTTTGATACTAATTATGTTGCATCTCCTGCAAGCAGACAGATCTCCCTTGTCTGTCTCCAAATGGCCACTGGTGGTAGCTGCCTAGCATGGGAATAGAGAACTGCTGTGGAGGGCATGTCAAGCTGTGGGGTTGGATGTTTGCAAGTTCTCTTCCACCTCCCCCTATAGTATAATGGCAGTGGGTCACACAGTCAACATTTCATCCTCTTTGTCTTCTCTGAAATATAGTTCTAGTTTGTTGTGGCTGGAAATGCAGGATGTGCCTCCAAAGAGGCACAAGGAGATTTTAAGAAGCACTAAATGTTTCATAATCGTTCAGCAAACTGAATGCTGCTGCTGCTAAAAAAAAAGACATCCTCTGAAAAATGCAAGAAGGTGCAGCAAACAGCACATTCAGTCATCCAGTTCAATCCTCCCCTAGAGAACTGTAGAAATCACTTACCTCCTGACCCTCTGAAAGGAGAGGAAGTAATATGGCTGCTCTTTGGCTGCGCAGAGTTGCTGAAAAAAGAGAGAAGGCATTCATTAGATGGGGAAGACAGCTGCTACCGAATTGAGGAGATCGGGGGACATGGTTTGAGCTCAATAGCTTGTCCTTCAGAGGGACTTGACATTAAGAGTGGACCAAGCTGGGGTGTCTGTAAAAATAATGGCAATTATTGCATTCTCCCATGGTGCTGCTGGCCAGTTCCCAGCCCTCTCCATTCTTCTTTCCGAACCCCACCATTCAATGGGCTAAAGTGAGGCATGAGAGGGTGTGAGTCATGGAAAATCCACACCACATTTAAGAGTTGACATGTTTTTATTTCTTCTCCTCGTCATCTAGAGCTCACTTGCCACATTGTCCCTTTAGGGGCACCCTCTGACTCTGTGCAAATTCAGGGTGTTCACAGCTCCCCTCCACCCTCCCTGGCCTGTAGCTACAAGCTCACAGACAATCCTGTAATCTTCCCCAGCGGATATTAATTGAAAGATTCCATAGTTGTTTCTTGGATGCTACCATTTTTGTTCAAACTCCTCCACCTAACTCTCCTTTTCAGTTCTTTGTATTCAGGATAGTAAGGAACAGGGCAGATCCAACTGCAGACATTGGCAGTTAACTTGCTTGCCATAGCAATGACTGAGCCATCGAAGCATTGCACAAATGATATAATAAAAAAAAGACATTTCCCACTCAGCAAAGGAAAGGGATAGGAGAGAATAGGACTATCACTACACAGATAGTAGCAGGATGATGTTGGGAGGGAGGAAAAGGACTGTTTGCATTGCAAGAAGATGTTAAGAGGAGGAAGAATGGTTGGGGCCTGTTGGTGGTCAGACAAAACCCCATCTTTCCTAAAACAACTGCAGAGAATTTGTCTTGTGAGTGCATTTTTTTTAGAAGGGTGGCAACCGTATTCCATGTCTGCACTCAAAACCTTGTATGTATATGTACATCTACCCACTTGCCCTCCCTCTCCATGTGCACACAGACAAAGAATCCTAATGCTCACTCTCTGGCAGAGGGTCCACTCTCTTCCAGCAAAGCTATGTACTGGCTGTAGATCTGTGCCTCTGACAGACCGGGGGCAGGAAAAGGAAGGTCATTTCTTAAAGAGGCCCAGGAGGGAGCACTCATCCTAAAATAAAATGAACGACAAGGAAATATTAGCATCAGGGGAGCAATTCCCTTCTCTATCTCCTGCTTCCCCATATGATATGATCCATGTTAACAACACCACATGATCCCACCTCCCAGTAAGATCCCTGTTAATCCAATTTCCTTCCGTTTTCCAATGAAAGCTGTATTTTATTAACTAGCAGAAATATCAAAGCCTATTTTGGAAACCCATCTCCTAAGTATCTCCAAAGTCTCATATCACGTCATTGGGCGAGAGACTCACTGGTGTTCCTCTCCAATGGCTGCCTAACCCCTCCATGGCCTTCAGCCATCACAGCAGGTGCTTTGTTCCATCACACCTTAGTAACTCAGTCAGTGATTAGGGGCCTATTACAGGAGTGGGTTGGCGGTTCTGTGGCCTGCAATGTGCATGAGGCCAGATCACGATGAAAATCTCTCATCAGGGGGAGCAGGTACGTTACCAGAGAGGCATTGAATCTTGGAAATATTCTCCTTACAAGCTCCTTCCCCAGACTGGACAGTAGAAATGGCTTGATAAAGACCCTGACAACATAGTAGTTGTCTTCCTCACCTTGAGCCTGCCCTACAGTCTACAGTGAAACACAAACAGTGAAACTGTCATCAACCTAGAGATGCGAGTACTTCATTTTCTGTCCCTGACTCCCTTCTTTCTCCTCTTTGAAGAGGAGCCTCATCACTTGAAAAGCGAGTCCAATGCTGAGGGCCTGAGCCCTCCCAGAGTATTTAAACCCAGACTTGACTGGGGTCTAGGCAGGATAGAGATCTCTGCCTGTGGGAAGTGTTTTCAATGACTGCTGCATCCACACTTTCCGAATGGTGGGAGTTCGGCTCCCGAAGTGCTGGATACTCAGGGAGGAGGAAGCTGATCCCAGAATTACCTGCTGAATGAGGCTTGATATGCCTTTGTGGCATATAAGGCGCCTTCACTGGGCATAAAGAAGGCAGTGAGGGCCAGAGGGATGCAGCAAATTTACTGCGGAGATGGGGTCTGGCCCTCGATGGCGCCTTCATCCTAAATAAAATGGAAACAACAAAATATTAGTAGTGAGTTCCCGATAATAATAATAAAGTATCAATAAGCACAGCAATTTAGGGACAGTGCTAGAAGGAAAACAGTGAAGAGTAGAGGAGCTAAATCATTGCTGACTCTAATATTGAACAGGAAACCCCATTGAAAATAGTGGCTTAATGCACCTTTCAGGTACCTAGAAAAAGGATATTGAGGAAGGATCTCTGAGAGGAACCCAGACATTCAGCAACACAACAGTCAAGAGATTAAGAAGGAGACAGATTAAGAAGGAGACATGATTCGTTCTATACTAAGAGCTGCCTGCAGGGTTATCTGGGAAGCTGTCAGCCTCTGTGCCATTCGGAGACTGTTGGCTTAACTATGCGACTTTGACGCTCATCTTTCCCGACCGCCCACACGATATAATGTGTGTAATGCAAAACTCTTTTCTTACCAAGAATCCAGCGTTGATTTCATGTAATCCATCCTCCTCTGATGGTACTCCGATTGTAACTGGATAAAAAGAGACATTCACACTAGACATTAATCAAATTTTCTAGGGAGTTAAGCGGCAATCTCTGACAAAAGGAGTAAATTGCCTAGAATAGGAATTGAGGTTCCATCACTGGAGATCTTGAGAAATGATTTAAGTTAGTGTATTCTCTATTTTCCACACTGTAGATGATCTTGTAAGAGAGTTCCCTTTCATGTACTTTCTCGATACTGCTTTGCTTTGTACTGAGTTTATTTCTTCAAACCATCAGAAAGGGCTGTGTTTACTTCTGATGGTCCATGGAGAATATATAAAGAAGAACGGAGTTAGTTGAATTGATGGGAGATTCATATAGTGGAGAATCTGAAATGATGTGGGTGTGAGGGTAGGAGGGTAGAGTCGATGATCAGCCCACCCCACCCACCTGATCAGCAAAGCTACTACTCAAGAAGGGTTCTTTTCATCTGTGTCATTGTTTTTTATTTATTATGTACTCTGCAGGCACAAAAACCATAGATGCTCTGGGTGATTGGTAATAATAGAAACCTTGATCACTAGCTAGGAAGGATTAGAGAATCGATTCAAGGACTTTCCCCAGGTGATTATCACCTCATGCAATGATGTGATTTGTGCAGCTGGGCCTGGTAGTCAAACTGTTTCCATATCTCTCATACAACAGAAATAAATCCTTCTCTTCAGAAGCCCCAGTGAGCAAGTGTGACAATGGACTGCTCTGCTAGTTCCTTCAGGAGAAGTCCAAAATTAGGCTGGTAGCCCTTGGAAGGCATGTAGCTTCTTTACCCCACACACCAGCTGCTTTTTCAATTCAGTTAATGTCCCACAAAATAAATGACAAACCAGCATTTTCAACCAAGAGTGAAATAACTCCTCTGCCTCGCTGTGGCCGTTAACTCTCCCAGAGCCTTATGTAAAGAAACGTCATCATATGCAGCCCTAGGGGCTGCATTCCAGCATGTGCTCTTTGATGATCCTTTCCCAGATGTACCCATCATGCACCACAGAACTGGATAATACACAGGGTGCTGCCCTCAGATCATCTAGGAGCTGCCTTAGGTATCTCATGAGTATGTCTGAAATCCCTAACCCAGGAAGCGGGCAGAACTTCTAAAATAGCTACAATTCAGCAACCCACTAATCAGCTCTTCCTGATACAAAGCTGAGCACTGACCTGAGCTGAATGCACTGATGGCTGGTCTTGGGCCAGGGACTTCATAATGAGGGTGTGCCATGCCAACCAGGTCTGATCTCCATAAAGGGCAATGGACATACAGCCTTGCCCTGCCTACACAAGCCTTTGTGATCATAGTGCCCTCTCTAGAGACTAGTCCAGTCAAAGCCCAATAGGAACTTACAAAGGGTTGGTGTCTTTAAGGAAATATTGATAAATGTCCTTAAAGACCGAACTTTCAAGAAGGACTTTTTTGATACTAGTCAAAGTGCCTGCACTCAGCTAGCAACTAATTGCTTCCAAGATTCTTAAAAGTGGCAACAATTATTAAGCCAGAATGTACACTGTGGAGTAGGTAACTATTATCTCTGTTTTAAAGATGGATAAACAGAGACTCAGTGATGATATTAGGATATTTATCAGCTATGAAAGAAATCACTTTCTGTTTCTGTGAATAAATATAGATGATATTAATAACATTTTCTACACTAAGGGTGTGATTGAAAGTTCACTGGAGTCCATAGGATCACCATTGAATGAATGCAATTGGTTTGGAATTAGCCCCTTAGATAACAAAACATTGTGCTTTCAAGGACCTCAAAATGCCAAAGAATAATTAATTCATAACTTTTTAAATACTTACCATTATCCCCGTTTTCAGGATGAATAAAGTGAGACACCTCAAAGGTCGAGGATTGCCAAAATTAATGTTAATCAATGCCTGAAGTGAGTGAGGAGTTTTGCTTAATCCCGAATCTACCCACCAGAGCCCAAATGAGTGAGAATTCCTGCTGAATCTCCAGATGTAGTACAGCCCCCCCTTCCCCCTCAGACCCACCATGTGGACATTTTCTGAAAGCCACAATCTGATTAAAGTCAATGGGATTTTGGATTTTATTGTCCAAATGTATCAGTGAGCAGAGAACTCTGACTGACTATACTATAGTTGGACTCACCATGCCAGTGGACATTCTGCTAAAATTGCTCACATGCTGAGTTACAAGCTTGTATTTATTCCTTGTGTGTTACATGGGCATAGTGTAGCTTGACAAGGACAGAAGAAATGTTTTAAGAACTCCCTAACTAGTCTGAGACCCCTGTGAAACCACAACTCAATTAGTATATAGCTTACACTGCTGTGTTACATTGGCCATCTGAAAAAATTCACTTACTTCTATCACAGGCCTGTCTGCCAAGTCTCACACTGATTGAAATATCCCTCAGCGCCAACCAGTTCTCCCAGAGGCCAAGTTGAGCACTGACTTGAGCTCAGTGCCCCAGTAGCTATGTGTGAGCCTGGTGATGTCATAATGAAAGCTGTACCACAATCGCCATGACAACTAGGTGCTAACTCCTACCAGGGGAATATGTTGGGTCTTATGTATGTGTGCATCCTGCTTGGTCTGCCCAAGTTTTTGTGATTATCTTGCCCTCTCTAGCCCAGAAAGAGGATAAAAGCCCAAATGTTAAGGAGATCTGAGAGTGATGCTTCTTTCGTTCAAGTGACCGAGGCCCTTTTTTTGAATTTATGATCCTGAGAGCTTAGCACAGGGAGCATAAAGTACCTGGCTTCTGTTGTGTCTGTCTGCATTCAGCCTCCGATTTAGTAACATCTGGGACCGTAGTTAATTCTAGCGGAGTTTGGAAGAGGAGCTTGAGAATCAGGAGAGCTGGTTTCCCATTGTAGTTATGCTCCTGGTTGTCTGTGACTTGCCAAAGTTAATGAACAACCCTGCCCCAGGGATGGAATGGGGATAAAAGCACCTAGACTCTTCTTTTTAGGTAAAGCAGTGTGTTTTCATTCCTAGGATGCTTTGGGGAGGGCCAAATCATTATTTTGTGCTCTAGGGGTGCATTGAGAGCAGAGTTCAATTGATTTGGATCACTGGTGAGAAGTAGGGAGAGGGGTTTGGCCCAATCTATGAATCTTCTCTTAATTCTATTGATTACTTCAGAATTCCCAGTTCTCTCTCTGAGGTTTGACAGGTTCTTGTCCCAAGATCAGGCCTAGTATGATTAAAATTCCTATTTAGTTGGGAACCTGATGTGCACAGTTGCAACACTTACATTTTAGGAACCCTTCGCATTTACAGTAGTTAATACATTTAGCAAAGTCACAAACACTCTAACCCAGCAAGGTAGATAGAGGTGATACAGAATGTACATCTGAACATCCATATACTCACACCATCCTTGGAGAACAACCTGATATGCTAGCCATCACCTTCCTTATCATCACCAGTGGCTATCATCCTAGTATCTCCCAAGGGCTACATTTCTCTTTCCTCCTGCAGGCAGGCTGGGTAACAACTTTGATCATATGTTATGCTGATGCCACTATGTCCGATGTATATTCAGTGGGAGTTTCGTGCCTCTTCCTTATTTGAATGTCCTCGCTCTGCTCACGTTGGGTTGCCCTTCTCCTCTAGGTTAGTTTATTAACGATCTCAGCTTTTTGTAAGAGACATCAATTCGTTGCCATGGCACTGTTTTGGTCAGACTTCTGCAGATGTTCTATCCTAAGATATCCAAAAGCTGGTGTTAGCTCATGTTCGTGTGGGTCGCTGGTGTTGTTATGGACCGACTTCTCCTTCAAACTCTGTTCCCAGTTCCCCAAACTTAAGGGCAACCGTTCAGCCATTTATCTGAGCCAGACTTGGAAGGCTTCAAGCCTTATGCTAACTGCTGCAGCCAGTGTCTTGTAGGCTAGAAGCCTGTAGGTTCCTTTGTTACTGCCAATTAAAATAAATGCTAAAGCTGGTTCTATGGGCTACAAGAGGGAGAGTGAATTTCCTTTTTGTGATTGGGGTGAGTTTGGGGAGTTGGAGGTTGCTTTTTAGGAGTAATTTTTTTTTTTTTGGTGGGAGGAAGTTGAATTAGTTTTGTCTGTTTGGGTGATGATTTGGGTGTGGTTGCTAGGAGGCAATGGCATTGTCTTTTGTTACTCAGAGTGTAGGGCTGGGAGCTGAAATGGGTTTAATTGCTAGGACATGTTTGGCTTGCATTAGCCCCAAGAGAAACACACATGAAAAGCTTCGATAATAAAGCCTCTATAATCAAAGCCTCTACAATAAGCACGTTTTATGTCCTTTGGGGCAAATGCAAACCAAAAAGTTTGGGGATCCTTCGTTTGTTTAGGAAGTAGGGCTGTCAAGAAATTTTAAAAATTAGTTGCGATTAATTGCGGTGTTGAACAATAATAGAATACCATTCATTGAAATATTGTTGGATGTTTTCTACATTTTCAAATATATTGATTTCAGTTACAATGTAGAATACAAAGTGTGCAGTGCTCAGTTGATATTTTTCACATTTTCTAACAAATATTTGCACGGTAAACCCCAAAAGAAATAGTAATTTTCAATACCTCATACAAGTACTCCTACAAGTACTGTAGTACAATCTCTTTATCATGAAAGTTAAACGTGCAATGGCACCGTTGTAGCTGGCGTCGCAAGATAGTTACATGCCAGATGTGCTAAAGATTCATATGTGCCTTCATGCTTTGATCACCATTCCAGAGGACGTACATCCATACTGATGACGGGTTCTGCTCCATAATGATCCAAAGCAGTGAGGACTGGCGCATGCTCATTTTCACCTCCTGAGTCGATACCACCAGGAGAAGTTTGATTTTCTTTTTTGGTGGTTTGGGTTCTGTAGTTTTTGCATCGGTGTTGCTCTTGTAAGATTTCTGAAAGCATGCTCCACGCCTTGTCCCTCTCAGGTTTTGGAAGGCACTTCAGATTCTTCAACCTTGGGCTTGAGGTCTGTAGCTATCTTTAGAAATCTCACATTGGTACCTTCTTTGCATTTTGTCAAATCTGCAGTAAAAGTGTTCTTACAACGAACAACATGCTAGGTCACCATCCGAGACTGCTAGAACATGAAACATAGGGCAGAATGTGGGTAAAACAGAGAAGGAGACATACCATTCTCCCCCAAGGAGTTCAGTCACGAATTTAATTAAGACATCTTTTAAGGAGTGTCATCAGAATGAAACCATGTCCTCTGGAATGGTGGCTGAAACATGAAGGGGCATACAAATATTTCGGACATCTGGCACGTGACTATCTTGCTTGCCCGGCTACAACGGTGCCATGCAAATGCCCGTTCTCCCTTTCAGGTGACATTGTAAATAAGAAGTGGGCAGCATTATCTCCTTTCAATGTAAAAATACTACTTAGTCTTAGGGATTGGCTGAACAAGAAGTAGCACCATGTGGACGTGTCGGCTCTAAAGTTTTACATTGTTTTACTGTTGAGTGCAGTTATTTGTTGGAACATGCCTCTACACCTGTAAGGTGCACTTTCATGACAGAGATTGCACTAGAATACTTGTATGAGGTGAATTGAGAAATGCCATTTCTTTGCTTATCGTTTTACAGGGTACATATTTGTAATAAAAATATTAATAGAAGCAGCGTGCTGTAATCAAAATCAATCTATTTGAAAATGTAGAAAACATCCAAAATATTTAATAAATTTCAGTTGGTATTCTATTGTTCACGAGTGCGATTAAAACTGCGATTAATCACGATTTAATTTTTTTGAGTTAGGATACGAATTTCCTTAACAGCACACTAGGATCACCTAGTCCCAGCGGTTTATCTGGTATCATCTGGGTCGGACGTGTTCTTCTTTTACCTATAAAAGAAATAATGAAAAATCTTCTCACTTCTCTCGGGAGTCCAAACATTCGATTAACAACTAGGTACACAGTTATATTTGCAATTCTTTTCAGAATCTTCCTCCTATTACTTTAGTTGAGAGACGTGAAACCATTTTGATGCCCCCCTTTTCTATCTATCTATCGATCGACGATCAATCGATAGTGGGACTGGCTTTATTTTATCTGTCACTCTTGTGGGTGCAAGATCCATTTTAGTTTTATTCTCTTTTTTAATATTGATCACATTTCTCAGGGCTATTATATTAGTTTCTTCTTTCTTTTACCTAGTCTAGCCTAATGAATACATTTTCATTTTTAATTTGATATCTTTCACTTTCAATTGATTGTTAATTTGGGGTAATATTTCTTAACTAAACTAGTATCTCTTAACAATCCCAAATATTTTTTCTCAAGATGCTTCTGGAGCTGTAATGGTTGTGCTCTTTGTGTTTGTTGGTTGGGGTTTTTTTGTTTGGTTATTTTTTTTTTAAATAGGGGCACGGTATATTCTTGTTGTCCCGCTTTTATTCTCTGAATGCTTTGGTTAGTATACAAGGTACATACCTGTACCTATACATGACATTTTCTGTTTTAATTCTTATGTCACTAGGTTTTCTAACATGAAAACACACTTCCGTCTTCCAAATAAACAAAGGTTTTATCCCCTCCTAGTGTAAAAAGTAAATTACATTCCTCTTATTCATCAATACACATTGGATTTTTTACCAGTTTCTCATCCCTTGGTTTCACCTCAACTGCTAGAACAGGGCCTCATCCTCCTGATTGAACTAACCTCGTTATCTCTAGCTTGCTTCTGCTTGCATATATAAACCTGCCCCTGGAAATTTCCACCACTTGCATCTGAAGAAGTGGGTATTCACAGCTCATGCTGCAGAACGTCTGTTAGTCTATAAGGTGCAACAGGATTCTTTGTTGCTTTTATTGATTTTGGTATCCCATTCCTCATTTTAAAACAACACTACGCATCTTCTTTTCCAAAGCTTTCTTTTATTAAATATAGTTTGTTATTTAAACAAATAATGAAAGAACAATTGTAACAATATACACAACTAGTAAAAATGTGTAACTTTCCAGAGAACCTTTATTTACTAAATCAATTGTAACATTGAGGTTTTGTTTAATATCAATACCGATAACACCATAGTTTCCTATGCTCTTTAACAAAAATCATCCTTGTAACTCTTTTGTCCCTATCTGGAATCTCATAAAAAGAACTTAAGGGGACTAAACTTCTATATCCATTGATCCCAAATATTGTCTTCCAGGATACTGGGGAATCATTTCTAAACATTCATTGGTTACTATCTGGGACACTTCGATGAGAGCAAGTGGCCTCCTATTCAGATAGCACCACTGGCTATAAACACCTTCCTCAATGACTACTTGAGTCATTGGCCTTCCCACTAATCCACCATGAGCTGTGCTACTATTCCTGGACATAGTTTTAAAGAGGGTGCTCTTGAAATAAACAGAATCTGTAAACTGTACCAATCCTTTCCTGCTCCAGGAACTCCTGGTCCATTCCTCTGAATTCTTTTCTTTTCTGGTAATTCCTCTATCTAAGTAAAGACAGAGAATTGGGATTACTTACTAGTCTAACTGCAAGACTTCTAATGATAACTAGATAATTTGATTATTCTTTTTAAACAACTATACACTCCACTATTTTTAAATGGAATTTTACTCTCTGCTTTATTGAATCCTTGTAATATTTTCCATTAGTAAGCTTCACATCTTTTGTAGGGCTCCCCAGGTATCCTGATGAAAATATGCCATCGGCATGATCTTGTGTTGACCCTGGAGAGCTTGGGGGCATCTGGCCTCCGTAGGCTACTTCTCTGATGGTGGGGTTCAGCTCCCTTCTGATCTGCTCAGCCCGAGCAGCTCGGCAGTGGATAGATAACCTGTCAGTTTGGTCCCTTCTCTCATATCACAATAGTCGCTTCAAACCAAACTCCTGAATGAATCAAGGGCTCTCCATTTTCCCCTATTAGAACTTTGACCTTCCCTTTATTTTGTTGGCCCCTCTTTGCTGAGGACCATTGTCGGAAACTGATACCTTCTCAATCTTCCTTTTCGGGGATGGCCGCTCTTTCTTTTGTATTTTGGACTGTACTGAACCCAGTCAGCCACACTGGTTAACCACTGCAGAGAAGAATTGTATAGGTCATCAAGGGCCCCAGCAAATGCAGCGTACCAACAGGACACTAATTTTACACTTGTTCCATCGAGTCACGGGTATTTTCAGTGTGGGCACGGTGACCCTAAAAATAGTGTTTCACCCTGTTATGTTGTATTTGTCTCCTGTTTAAGATAATTATTGTGTGGAACATATTCTTATGTGTTTGTGTTATTTCTTGGAAGTCTCCAACTATCTGGCAAGTAAGTGGAGATTACTCTGTAGGTGGAGTTTTCTGCCCAAGCTGCCTGGTGACCCTGCCAGGAAGAAGCGAGGAAGTGGAGCACCACCATATAATTTCACAGGGGAAAAAAAAAAGAGAAAAGATACACCCTGCTGAATGGGTGGTGGGATCGAAAAGAACCCATCCCTGTTCATCGAAACCTGTAAGCGGATTGGCATTAAAGGAGGTAACCAGGTGGAGAGGAGCACTACACCCTCATTGTACAAATTGGAGGAATCCTAACCCAAAGTTGGTCCCTTCCTCTTTATTGTGCAAGCCGGGGAAATCATCATCCCAAATTCTCCCTTGTGGCCCCTTTGCTGCCACTCTCGCTCCTTTTCTCACTTGCAACTCCCTTTTCAGAGCATAATTTTGGCACTGACAGGCCTCGTGGCTAAGCTTATTTTCCTCCTCGACATCTGTAAGCACAGCTCTCACTGCAGCTTGCCCATCTAACACTTTTTGTTTTCACTCCACCACTTCCTACCTTATCTTGTCCTGGTCTATGTGTACCTCACTTGCCTCTTTCTGCGTGGCTATAGCCTGGGCTTCATGTGTTAAAGCATTTTTGTTAACCCTGTAGGGCAGCCTTTTATTTTCCTTTTTGTTTGGGCCTCCTGTACAGATTCCCTTTTTAATTGAAACATCCCATTGCTCATATAATTGGCGATATGCATCAGGTCCAATAAAAGCACCAGGCCTCCAAGGGCCATTCTGATGTTTAAAACAAAATCCTCTAACCCCATTTTTCCTAACCTAAATTTATTACCATTCAATTTTCCTTTCTTTGCTGACATTTTTTTATGTTATTTTGCACACTTAGCCAGATAATAATACCTGAGTGCTAAATTCCCTGGCTAACTCGGAGACTATGGCGGGAATGCAGATTATAACTCTAATTCCTATCCTCTCACTTACAGGATTGTGTTTTTTGGTTCTCGTCGTGACCACAATTATGTTTTCCACAAAAACACTCAAACTGTTATCTGTCCCGTTAGGGAATCTGCCATGTGTTATACAGATATCGCTTCTCAGGCGAGTCTACCTCTGTTTTCCACAAAAAAAGTAAACATTTCTTTTATCCTGGGAACTCTATCTATTTTAGACTCAGCATTTCATTGGTTATCTGTTATATCATCCTACTTGTTTACATTCTGTTGGCTAGCTGCCTGTCAGCCCATGTGGGCCATTATCTGTCAATCATTGTTTAAAACTTTCCTAACCTTTAGCCTACATTCATTCAATTATGACCCTTTTACCTACATTCACATACATTATGACCCTTTTACCTACATTCAGCGGCTACATTCCTACATTCCTTTACCTACATTCCTTTTCCCCTCAGGGTCTTAAGTCCAATCACCCCAATGTCCAACAAGCCAAAAGTCTTTGTCCCTGGTCAGTGCCGCCCCAGAGTTCAAAAGTTCATCTGCAGAGTTTTACCCCCCCCAGCCTGGGTGAAAAGGAAGGGTGGGGCACACGAGGTGTTAAGAGGCACCTTACGTGGTCGAGGCCGACTGCCCGCCTCTCCATGGAGATCTGCTGCAGCCTTCACCATGAATGGCTCCGCTCCACCAGCCGATCCGCTCCTCCAGCTCCAGTCGTCCCATAAACTGCTCCGCTCTGCTCACTGTTCCGTGGGCTGCTCCAACCCTCCTGCAAACTGCTCCGCTCTGCCAGCCACTTAGCAATATATCTTCAGGCTCCTCCACTAGTTAACAGAGCCCTCAGTGATCTCAGCTCAGTAATTTTAGCTCTTTTAGCAATTTCAGAATGTAGTAGGGAGCCCCAGTCCTGTTGCACCATTGTCCCAAAATGAATTCAGCTGATTTATACTTCATTTAAATGCTTAAAAATTTAGAGAATAAAATAGGATTTTAAAATCAATAGTATCCTGACAAATTTGAAAATTGCTCCAAATAGACCAGGCTTTGTACATTTCTATCCTAATAATAAATAATAATTAACAATAATAATTAGCATGATGCGACAGAGCTGTGTCCCTGCATTGTAATCAGAACATTTTAGTAGCAATATTTATTTGGGTGGCACGTGCACACCCATCTCGGGCTGTGAGCAGCAGTTACAGAATTTTGTGGTTTAACCATGTCAGTATCTCTCTTCTGCCTTGAGATAAGACATGCAATAGTGTCTTCACTCAATGCTAAATAAAGGTAATGAAATAAAGAAAAAATACTTAATCAAAGCCATCTGTCATGTTCCCCTCTTCCCATGTAGTAAGAGGAGGCCTTGAGATATAAACCTTGGTATCAGAGGCCTGGTATGAGGCCTGAGGCCTAAACTAAAGTAATGGTCAAGACTTTGCTAACATAAAGCAAAGTTAAGCTGTGAGCCAAGGCAGGCCCTGCTCACAGAAGCTGGCAAGGAAAGGGCTGATGCTGCAGAAGATACGTACCTAAAAGGTACTGAACACTAGATATCAGAACATTCACATACTTGCACATTCCACACAGATAACAAAGAACAGGCTGGCCCATCCCAAGGACGGGGGCAAAGGGTAATATGATGGATAGAGTTGTTTTGATCGAACCAACATGTACAAGGTGAAAGGCAGCACCTTAATACGTAGAGGAGGTTGTACCTTGCTACGTGGAGGGTTGTACCTCATACGTCAGGTGTGATGTGTAACTTGTTTGTATCTGTGTATAAGAATGCATCCCTGGGGCGGTGTCTTTGTCTGGCCGAGGGGGCAGTGGAAAATCCGCCACTGACTGAGCCGGGTCCATTGCCAGAGGCACTTTCGTAGTATGCCTTGAGTTAGGCTAAAAACCTACAGGGAACTGCAATTGTGTCAGAAGTTTGCAATAAACCTAGTCGGCCGTGACTTTACATCTTACTGGACTCTGTGGTTGTTGGGGTTCTCGTCGGGTCTGCTGTGTCCAGCTATCTGCATGCAGAGCTGGGGCAGCAGCACAGAGGAACACACGCACACAGCAGTGATATCAACATTGGAGAAAGCAGAGCACCACACTGGTAGCACTCTGACAGCACTTCTGACAACACTGTAGTGGCTGACCGCTGATCTGGTGAGTAGCGAACCTGCCGTGGTAGAATCGCAATCCAACATGGCAAAGCAAACCTCGAGCTGAGGAACCCCTGATCCCCTCCTTTTTTCCTACGGGTTTGCTGCTCCTGGACCATCTGGATTGCCCAGTAAAGGAGTGTGGAAGCAGGGGAAAAGAATTAATAAGGATTTGTGGGGATCTTAATGCATGTCAGTCAGTTGTAAGAGATTAGCCCAGCTGTAACCTAATGACGTGAGACTTCTAGAAAGAGAAGGATAGTGTGAGGCAGAGGAAAGAACTGTGTAAAAGTTATTCTGACCTTGTAACTGATAACCAAATATACAGCCACAATTGTCTTCTAGGAGTGAGAAAACAA